>NW_011499956.1:522318-539373 GCF_000495115.2 Populus euphratica
ATATATATATATATATATATATATATATATAGTAATTAAAATTAAATTTGATATAATTAGCAAATAATATGATATTTTTAAATTTTTCACAACTTTCAGAAAGTGTTTTCTGTTTAAATTTTCTAGAAAAACACTTTCCTGAAAATCAAGTCAATTTTTTTTTTGACTGAAAAATGTTTTTTTTAATTAACTTTTCTAATGATAAATAAACACAGGAAAGTTTAAATAGTGATTTCTTAAAAATCACTTTTCAAAAAATAAACATAATCTGAATATTTAAATTTTATTTTTTAGTGATATAATATATTTAAATGTTATTTTTTTTGAAACGCTGCAAGATAAAAATATACTTTTTAATTAAAATACTAAGTTTTTTTTAAATAATATTGTTTTGACATTTATTTTAACTTCTTGTGCTATTTAAAAAAAATCATTAGAAACAAACAAACAAATTAATTATGATTAGCAGGATAATTCAAAGTGCTTAATTTGTTTCATCATTGGTGAAAGGTTTGGTTTGTATTGGCGAGGCTAGAGCACTTGTAGGCGTAGTTGTTAAATTTGACATGGCTGACAGAATTTATCTATGAAATTCTTGAATTTAAAGCTTAAGTTAGTACAGACTTCAAGTTAAATTAGAAAAAAAATATTAATTTCACCAATCTCATCCGAGTTAACATCAATGATTTATTTTAAAATAAAATAATATTATTTTAATAAAAAAATTAAATTAAGTTATTTTATAATTTATAAATTAACTCAATAACCGAATTGATTTATGAGCAGGTCTTACGAGTATACTCCTTATAGGTATTAAGATAATATTTGATAATATAATAGCACTTAATTTTTAAAATATTTTTTATTTTAAAATATATTAAAATAATATTTTTATATATTTTTTTTAAAAAGTTTTATCAGTACATTAAAATAATATAAAAATATCAATCAAAAAATATTAATGATATTTTTTGAAAATATATTAATTTAAAATAAAATAAAAAATTAAAATTTTTAAATTTTTTCAAAATACAATACTGAACATTGCCCCATCGCGTGCGTGCTTGGTTATTTGCATGGCGCGTGCTTGCTTGGTATTTGCACGAGTAAAAAACCTAGGAGAGCGGCTATCAGCACTGTTTCATTGTCTATTTACACCGTTCTGTACCCTCTCTCACCTCCTCGCACAGTCTAGGACCATTAACAAACACGAGCATCATCGTCTCAGGCACCTCCTCTCCTCTGCATCCACTATGTAACATCACTGATCTAACCTTATCATCATGTATATCAATAACATTAGCAACATAGTTAGACTATTCAGTTTTTGAATTTATTTTTTAATAATTATCATTTTAAATTTTTTTAAAATTACTAAAAATTTATATAGTTATTAACTTTATAAAATTAAGTGAAATACAGATAATCTGACTCACACATTCATGTTTATCAACAAAATAAAATAAAATAATAACACCCGCAACATCTATCTAATATTGCAAAACTAATTATAATGCCATTCAGATCACAAAATACAGATCGAGATCAAGAATGCAGCACCACCCCGGCCAATTCAGTACCTTTAACGTACCACCACCGCCATTCCTTATCTGAACCTTCCACCTCGCTCAACCTCTGCAACACCGGCCCTCGATCAAGCCCCCCCCTACATATCCCAGATCGCTTATATCTACGCGCAACCCCATCTGAGAAAAGCACCCCTTCAACGCAGTCATTAAATGCCCGCAAACCCCAATTCTATATGATCGATCGGATCTTGTACCGGTCGGGGGATTCTTCGTGTCGAGACAATAAAGCAAAAGATTTTGTCATTCTTGAATGTCAAGCCATAAGAATTGGATTCTCGAGTCAAAGCTTTTAGTAGTGCAAAACTAAAGCTTGATTTCTATAATCCTTTCAGTCATGTAAAATGACATGAGAGAGTGATTAGAATAATAGAAACACTAAGGACTTCATTCGGTATAATTTAAGCTGTTTTTTTTTTTTTTTACTTCAAAAACGTTTTATTTTTTGTTATAATTAATTTGATTTTGATAAAAAAAATTTGCTATAGAATTCAGTCAATTTTACTTTCAACTTAATCTAAAAAGTTGTTTTAAATCAATTTTTATCAAATGTATTTTTTACTTAATTATTTATCTTTTAATTATAATTGAAGATCAATATTACATTTCATAAATCACATCAAATAAAACTTAAGATATGAAATCTATAGGCACCATGTATAATTTAACATTTAATTTATTGAATATTTTTTTTTATAATTTATTTTATATATAATTAACTCAATTTTATAATATATATCACAAATTTAATGAGTTAAATCAAAGTAAAATGATATAAAAAAACATCACCTCATTTAAAATTAGTTTTTTTCCTATTAATCTTTGTGGGGGCGGTCGCCATAAAAAGCATCAAGTATTTTATGAAGTTAGGCTCCTCACCGGAAAATCCCCAACTATTAATATGCTCGATTACAATGAAATTTGAACCACAAGCAAATATTCCATGAATATAAAAGACTTAAATGAATGTAAAAGTTTTTTTTTTTCCTTTCTAAATTAACCTTTTCAATTATTTTTCGGCAAAAAATAGTCCTCAGAGCTTGATGGCCTTACATTCGAGGATAGTCCTAATCTGTTACCCATAAGAAAAATATATATACCCTTTTTATGAAAGAGATGGTGAGGCCGACATGGCATTGGGAAAAGGGGTGACGATAACACGTAATTCTTAAAATGATAACATGTAAACAAGAAGATAAGGAATATTATTGTCGTAATATAAAATATTTTTTAAAAAAAATAAAAAAGACAATTTTCCTTGCATGGGGGAGACTATAACAAGTAATAAATTGCAATTCCTTGGAAAATTTAAAAATTACTCCAAAACTTTAAAAAATAAATATAAAGCAGTCTGGTAATCATAGTTTTGGATAAGCAACTAGATTCCAAAATCCGAGGATGTTTGTCAGAAGAGCACAGCGCATGAAAACCCAAATGAAACGCAACCTTTTTCCAATGCGCACCTTAAATTTAAGAAAATCCCCATTCGCAATGTTAGGTGACAAATACATGTGATTCCATTAAGAGTCTATTAATGGAGTTCCTTTTCTATAGGAAAAAAAAAGAAAGTAAACTATGTAAAATTTTATAATACTCAAGCTGATAAAACATTGAGAAAAAAATTATTATTATTATAGCATGAATGCCATGACATTGCTCATGAAGGTTGGTGTTTTGAGCAAATAATAGGGGTCTGATTGATCGTCCAATTTTGCAGCAATTGTAGGAGCATATACGTGTGGATCCACCCAACACAATAAGAAACAAAATAGAAAGAACATCACTGGTGTAAAATTTATTCTGTTGGAGGCACAAAGATAAGCTTAACTGGTACCCCAGAATCCATCACATCAAATCAAGAAAAGACTGTGAGGGGCTAGATTCTAGCAGCATTAGAATAAACAAGATGGAAGGAGATCACGAGACAGCACCCTTCCATTCTTCAACCCAAAAAGGACCAAAAATAAAAAGATTACGAGAAGACATTTCTGTTACCAAATGATTTCTGTTAGGATGCTCTTATTCAATCGACCATTTACAAGTGCCAAACCTCACCACGCAGGAAAAGAATGGCGGCGAGCGCAACAATATCACATAGATTTCTTCAACACTTCATTTCTCCCTTGTTACCAACTTTTTACAGACTGGCCACAGAATACATAAAAAAAAATTGAAATCAGTCTCTTAATCCACTAGTCTATGTTTTGTTCAACCATGTGCTACCAGCTCTCAGAGGAGAAGGCAAGTCTCTGCCTGCTGGTGTTTGAACTGTTGCTTGGCTTGCTGCTGGGACCAGTAAGCATGTGCAGCTAGAACCCTGTCTAAGAGCTCCTGGGGGACAGGCTCTCCCCTCCTTTGCTGAGGAGATATTCTTGCCGTGTGCACCAGTGTTTTCCATTTATCCTGTGTGATGAAAAGACACTCATCAAAAACAAAATCCACAAGCACAAGGCAACTGGTACTTTTTAAGCAATCTACCAAAACAACACAAAGAGCTTCTGAAATTGCCCTTTTCATTTTCAGGAAGAGCCAATTGAGAGCCATCTAGAACGTGAAAACTTGTGCAACACAAATGGGAAACTTTGGTGTTTCTGTAATTTGCAAAGGGCATGTTAGTTAAGAGGAGAGGAGAGAGAGACAACTAGAAGAAAAGAGTACAAAGCGACGCCGTGTGAGATTGGAATTGAAAAGATTCCTTGTGAGACACAACCCTGAAAAAGGTAAAAAGCCTAACTAAGCATTTACCTGTTATACAATCAACTGTTTGTTGAAGAGATTAAACTAACTACATGCCATTGTGAACCCAGGCCATAAAGCCTTGAACTTTGAAACATATCTTAAAATATTGCACTCTGGGAACAATAAAGAACCATCATAAAGTAACAACAAATAGCTGATAGGACGCCCAATTGAATAAGGAAAAAGAACATCCAATATGCAGGAGGAGTAAATACTTGGCCAAGGCAACTATACAGTAGTAAATTTGTATCAAGGCGACAAATTTAAAAAACCCACCTTCAAATCCACGTATGTCCGATGCTTTGCATTATCAAAGGCTCGCAATTTAACATCACGCCATCTGCAGGTCAACAAGAGCATTAAGAAGTCCATTTATACAGAATTGGAATGCATGAGCGAAAATCATCTTCTAACTGCAAGCACATAAAGTTGCTAAGACTGGAAATAGCATTTTGATCAAGCACTGTACCTGGCCAATTGAAACATCATTAATGCAAATATTCAGACAGTGCTCTGACTCAAAAAAATTCATGTTCCTTAGCTTTGTGCATCAAAGAATAAACATACCTTCCCGTTCCAAGTTTCTCAACTGCTTGAACCAATGCTTCAACTTCAGTAACAGAGAAAGGTCGACGAATTCGGCGCTGCGCAATCTCAGATCGTTTGGATTTCCGATGTGCCGGAACCACAGCTAGCGCCTCTACATTCATTGCTGGTACTGCAACCAGCGCTTTTGAATTAGTGCTTTTGTCCATAGAAGTGTCAGTAGGAAAGGGTGCTGAGTCATGGTCACTCTCAATATAATTCCCTAAATTGTTCACATGAGGCTCAGGAACAGCACAAATGCTCTGATGTACCACACCAGTAGTGTGAGGATACCTGGTAAAGAGCATTCAACCATCAGCTGATTAGCAACTGAGTTGATCCTTTAGATTTGGGTGAAGCTAAAGAGTCCATATTCAACCACACAAGAATCTGCTTCAATGTCTTAATCCAAAATTTCAGAACTATTAGAAACATAAATTACATCATAATTACCATGTAAGATTAAAAAAAAAAAAAACTTCCTTTAACTCTATCTAGTATCAGGCTATTTCTTTACAATTTGACTTACTGTAAGTCAAATCAGCCAAAAATCACAAGGAAGGCCATCAACTAAAGCATTTGCAAGCACTAAAGAAGTCCACTCCCTAGGTCTGAAGTTCCCTTTCGCATTCTAGATTCTAAAAATAATTGGGTGCTAATTGACCAAGGTTTTTTGGTCTCCATTTCTTTTTGTTTGTCCACCAAAGAAAAGAAATGCTACTTAAAACCTGAAAGGCTGATTTCTAAATAGGCAGAGAACTTCCAATTACCTGAGTATGGGCTGTGGTGTGTCACATTGAAGAAAAAAGGGAGAATCTCCAGGGCACAGAGAAGGGGGGATTTCTGAAGGATTAGGCTCCAAGCAAAAACCCAAAGCATCCAACTGGTTATTGCGAGAAATCCCAGTCTGCTGTAAAGTTTTATTGTCCTCCCTAACCTTCTTTCCTTGAAGAAGTACACCAACACGTATTCCACTACCAAGTATAGCAGTCACGGCATCCATGACAGTCCTCTACAGAACTCATATCATTAGAACACACACTAGAGACCAAGTATTGATGAAAGAGATCTACCATTCACAAGGAAAATTGCTATCACATAACCCATCAAAGGATTAGGTAGCATGGAGCATGGATAAACACATACATGAACATAGAAATAGATTCATGCCAGTAGGGTTGCAATGTCTTGACAACACATATGCCTATATAATCAACCCAGAAGGATAAGGAAAATGCATCAGTCAAAATTATCGTAACCAATTATTGATACCTTCAATGAACCAACAGTTGAACTTTCTGGAATCTCAATAAGAAGCTCTGGCACACTGAAAGACTTGATCCTGAGCTTCACTGAGGAAAAGAAAAGACACCTTCTCGTAAAAAACTCTTTGAATGTCAGAAAACAATTAAGTCAAAAGAGTACATATCAATCACTCCATTGTTTATAAAAAAAATAAATCAACCACTCCATTAATGGTTCTCATACCATGAGAATCCCTAGGTAGGAATGAAGTGTGTCGACCTGCAAAAGAAGATGATGTTCTGGTGGCTGCTTAAGAATTAGGATTATTTAGCAAATGCTTACAGAGGGTAATAAATCCCAGAATCTAATATAAATATTAAAACAAAAAATCTAGTAAAGAGACCTCCACGCATTCTTGAACAGGAGACAGAAGCATCTTCATTGCTGCCCTTTTGAGATGAATCAGAAACAAACTCACAACTCATTCCTCCACCAGAATTTGATGGTGAACTATAGGCAAAGTGCTTCCTCTTTTTGAAAGGATATATCCTTTCAGACCTTTGATGTCTATAACAGTTCTGCCTCTTGCGGAAAACAGGCTTCAAATCCCTATCTAGATGAATCAGAAAATTTCCATTTAAAAACAACCAACAATTTATCTTGGATCATAACGCAAACAAGGAACATAAATAAGCAGGTATGTAAAACCAATTACCAGAGTTAGAAACTGTAGCATCCTTCAACCTTGGAGCTACTTTCCAATATTTAGAAGCCAAAATTTTCCTTATTCTTCGATCTCCAATTCGTGGTGCTGGCCTAAAGAACTTTTTTGTGGTTATAGGGTGTGTACACCCAGAGGAGTTTTCGTCATCATCTCTACTAACTACATTTACATCATCCTGAATTGTGGGATAAGAACTATCGGGAGCATGGTTCCCACACAGAGGCACCTTGGCACTACTATCTGAACTGACTAGTGCAGGAGGTTTTGCATCCAGAACCACAGGGTCCTCTAAATTGCATATATTGGCCACAGTGCTACTTTGCACCATCCCAGACTTATGAGGCTCATCTTTCACTGCTCTTTTAGTTTCAGCCTCTAATTTACAGCCACCAAATTCTATGTACTCAGAGGAACCTCCCTCTACTTTGCTGGCAAAAGTTCCTATTTCACTCTTGCTTTGGCCATTCCCAAACTTCTCAGCATTGGACCTCTCTGCACAATCAGGCTTTGTTAGTGCAGAAGTTAATCCTAAATTGAGGTCATTCTGGGTGACAAGAGATCCTTTGGAACTGCAACCTTGTCGATGAACACGTGATAGAGCAGAAACATAGATGTTCTTGTCAGCACTTCCCTGATCGCAAGCTTCTACTTTCAAGGATTTTTCTTGATCCTGCCATTCATTTTTTACAGCACTATTAATAACTGCATGCTGATCTTCGTCTGCTGATGTATCACTAGAACTGGGAGCCCTTTCTTTATCAAGCAATAACTTTCCAGCTACAATGGCTAATAAGTCAAATGCATACATCTGATTCTCTTCATGTTTCTTCTTAAAGGAACCCCTCCTCTAAACAAAACAAAACAAATAAAGACCACGAGTATCGGCAACTGAGGAAAAATAAAAGGAAAGAAAAATATAATCAAAACACCTAGCATCCCAATAATACATTACCCTAGCTGATCTGGTAGCTCGGGGCATGGGAGGAACCTGATAGCCATTGAATCCGTAATCTAATCTCTTCTGCAACACCATACTCAGAGATAATACTAAGAAGGACACATCACGTACGGAGTAACAGTATTTGTGGGTCCAATTTTTGAAAATGCAGAATTTTCCCAGTTACTCAAGCTTTATAATCCCAACAATAAAACCCTGGCAACAGATGAACATAATCATCAAGGGATGACTTATTCAATGAATAGAATGTAAAAATTATAATCAGGTACAAAGCCAAAATCTGTGGACGCAAAGCTCAACACAAGAACATAAACTTAAAAAAGAAGAGGAGAGAAAAAGACCAGGATAAAATGAGTTCTCTCTAGCGGAAAATTTAGAAAGGAAAAAGGAAACCCATATGCTAGCATCAAACAAAGATCAATCCTTAAAACCCGGTATGCCAGATATTAATAATAATTAAAAAAAAAACCACTGCATTCATTTGCTTGGTAGCAATAATCAGAATTGTTTCTTCTGGTACGAATAAACACTATGAATTTGTATATTGCAAAATTGCATCAGAATTTCGGCATCTGATCATGATTTTGAGGCCAGGAGGCCATATCCCTTGCAACCCATCTCAACCCATATAGAATCCGCACACGCAAGCACAAAACTTAGAAAAAATACCTAATCATGTCCTAATGATCTAACAAAAAATCAGCAAGTGCACCACAAAAATAGCCAGATAAATCAGGGAAAAAAACATATTTGATGAAAATTGTTACACGGAAAAGCATGAAAAATCCTCAGGGATCTATAAACTAAAACCAAATTTACACATTAAAACGACAAAAAAAAGAAGAGAGACTTGATGTCATATTTGGGACATCAAAATTTTCAGTTTTACTTGAAAAGCGTATAATTAAACCGCCATAGAAAAAACTAAGACCGCAATAAAACCCTGATATAAAGGATCCAAGTAACAAAATCCCGAAAACTGAAATTCAGACACTTAAGAAGGAAATTCAGGGCAGTTCAGACCAAACGAATTCAGAGGATCTAAAACCCTCCAACAAGGATCAACCTTTAAGAAACCAAAACACTAGTTAAAATTAAATTTTATCATCGCCTCTTAAGTGTAAAGGATAAATTTTGTATTTTTGAAGCAAAAAATATCTTTTTAACAGTAAATCACTCAAGAGATCTCAGATCGAATCCGTTGAAAACAGAATTGTGGATTGAAACGCAAATCCTTGAAGAATCTCTATGAAAGAACAACAAGTGAGAGAGGGACACGAATTAGAGTCAACAAACGAAACCCACTTGAAGTTTCAGATTAGACAAAGGAAAATGAGATAAAAAGTTCAAAACTTCGATTCATGTATGAACAATTCAGGCATCGAATCTGCCTTTAAAATCCCATTATACATCAACCAAACCAAACAAAGCACAGTGTCATAAAAAAAAAAAACACTCTCTTCAAATCGTCAAAACCCACATTAAAAACACCAAATTTTACACAATTGGCGAAATAAAACCCACAAGAGAAATCAAATTGTCACTCACCTTCTATTAAAAAGCCAAATTTCTCTTCGTTTTCTGGTTCAAAGTTCAAACCTTTATTATTTTTTCCCTTCACGTAAAGAGGGAAATTCTGAGAGGTAATTTAGAAGAAGATGCAAAGAACGTAGAAGAAAACACAAATGTCTTGTCCCTTACACGGCACTTTCTTTCTCTCCGTTTCTCTAATTTTCTATCCCATGTTTTCCTTTCACCAAGAAAACGTTGTTCTTTTGAACGCTACCCAATTTTATTTTATCTCTCTCTCTCTCTGATGGAAAAACCCTCTAAAACCACCCAACATTTTTCTTAAACCCCAGTTCTTATACCATTGACTCTTGACCACCGGACCTATCGGTTAGCGCTTCCAGGTGACTTACTATAGCCAGTAATGGCAACTTGCCTAAAGACCGGTTCTTCGTGATTGGGTTACCCTTCTTTGGCATCCTATCATCCACAGGATGGAGAAAAACATTGGGTTCCTTCTCTCTTTTTGTTTTTTTTTTCGAATTTTTCTGGCGGTGCCACAAATTGACTCGTCCATTTGTATTTTGTTTCCATATATAGGAAATGCTAAAGTTGTCTCTACGTAAATTTCTTATTTGCATCATACAAAGAATTGGTTGTTAAGGGAAAAGGTTTATCCTCTAAATATGGCTAATTCCAAACAATTGATTATGAAATGAATCTACCCTAAATATGACTTCAAAGCAAATGAAATCCTATACGCTTACTCTGCTCAAATTTATAGAAAGATTCCAGGTTAATGAATTCTTCATTCATGGACTCTCGTTCGTTATCGTGCACCATGAAACCAAACTCGTTGACTCTAATCTTTTTTCCTTTCATCTACGAAATCTAACTCGTCCATCAAAAATAAATCTCCAAATTAGATGTAATCTTGTCAAGTTGAATAATAACAATTTAGTTATGCAAGTTAATTAGGGATTTTATGAGCTTATCAAATTCTTTTCCGGTTTAGTTGAAAGAATAATCAAGAAACTCGCTCGGGTTTTATATTCGAATCTCATTTTCTTAATCCATCGTTAATAACAATGAAAAAAATATTTAAGCGTATTAAACTACTGTAAAACATTATAATTAACCATGCAAAATGTGGAAATTCCCGCATTCAGGCTCTCTTTTCCTCGGTGCACAAATTAAAAATATTTCACTTCTTGTTATTTTATCTATCGTTATTAAACATAATTGTTGGTTTTAGTTTTAGTTTTGCTCATGATCGAGAGCTGATCTAAATTGAATTGTAAATAAATGAAAAAAAAAATATCTAGACAAAGACAATACAAACTATGTAGTTATTAATTGAGGTTGATCTCTCAATAACCTAAAATTATTTCATTTCTTTATCAAAATAATTTTTAAATAGATATGACAACTATACTATCACATATAGTAAATAGTAGTCATTAAAAAAATAGCAAAAGGTTTCTTCCTTTTTAAAAAAAAAAAATTGGATTATAAGATTAAAAAGTATTTTTTATAATACGATGAAATGCGTTTTTAATTGAAAATAAATGGAAATAATATTTTTTATTTTTTATTTTTAACATTGATATCATAAAAAAACAATTAAAAAAACTAAATTAATTTTTTTAAAATAAAAAACCAAATTACCAAACACATTCCAAAGACACGCAAGAGAACTGTTCCGATTTGTTCACCCAAGTTTTCTTACCGCCGCACGTTTTGGTTTGTAGATAACACGTAAGTTACAGTCGGTCTCTGAATAACTTGCTTCAGTAATTTCACACACGTGTCTACAGATCCATACACTGTTTTTTTATTACTTCATTATCCAATCAGATGGCAGGGGACCTCAATCACAGATCTAAATTTGAAACGGACCGTCAAGGGCATATGGGTCATTATCCGAAAACGTAGACGTTTCGTAAGTTGTTGTGTGTATTCGAGCAGTTATCCCGATAAGCATGTGACGCTCTTTTTCACTTCTTTTTCTTCGGAAGAAACAAAAACTTGTGGTCTGTTTCTTTAAGTCCTTGCCACGTGGATAATAAGAATAAAAAAGAAAAGCCTTAGTTTCGTACGTGGCGAAAGAGGAGGTCCCTATTGGTGGCTTTTTGGTCAGTATTATCTGAGGAGGGATTAAATTAAATTAATAAAAGTATTTTGAAAAATATTGCTATGGTGGGCCGGGTACTATCAACAAGTAACGGCGAGAGGGGGAATCTCCGTAAGAGATAACGTTGATGGAGGGGTTGCGTGTAAGGTTAAGGGCCACGATAGGTAACGACGTTGTGCTCGGGGATAAGGGGCGTGGGGATTACGGTGGGACCGAGAGAGGTGGTAGGCCCCAACTAAATGGAAGATTTAAAAAGTGTTTCTGTCCAAATTTTGGTCCTAAAAGACATTAATTTTTTATCGAAAAAAAAAGTGTCAATTCTTTGATGGGAAACCGACACGTGCATGAGAGAAGGGCGGGTTGCCAAGAGAGATGATCTATGGTGTTTAGTTGGAGGTTTAGGTCTTTGGCTGGGTTTAATGTTGGTTTAGGACAGGAGACGGGAGGATAATCATGACACGTGGAAGATCAGGAATGGCTCCACTGTGGATTATCGTGCTGATTATTTAGTTTGAAGGGGTAGTTGAGTACATTTGGTGGATATGGTTGGTGAGTTATGAGAGGATAATTACAGACATGTACCTTCCTCCCTCATGCCAAACCGTGGAATTAGAGATAATCTAGTCTTGTGATAGCAAATATAAGATAAACTAGACGCGGTGTCTGCGTTTTTTTGCAAGTTGGATTAGTTTTTCCTGTAAAAAAATAATGTTAAAATGTCGAAATAGAATAAAACAAGTACATAAAAAATTAATTATGATAAACTTATGATCAGTATAACAAGAGATGAGCTAATTTGATATATTCTAATAAATTTATAAAGATTAGAATAATTTTAAAAAAATAAAAGAATTTTAAAAAAAAATTATTTTAATTTTTTAAATTTGTGATTCAAATCGTTAGATTCGAAGCATCCATTATAAATAAACTATAAAGTTTAATTCTCAATTAATCAACTATTGAATGAATGAAATTAAAAAATTAAAAAATAAATATTAAAATTAAAACACAAAAAAATTATATTTGATTAAAATGTGAGATTAAAAAGAAAATTTAATTTAGTAAAAGGATAAAAAAATTTAAAAAAATAATGATCAAAATTGACATAAAAATTTAATATAATGTTTTGATTGAAATGTAAAATTAAAAAGAATAATAACTTTTGTAAAAAAATTAAAAATCAAAACAATAAGAACCAGATTGGAAAAAATATGATACCATTAATTTAAATTGAATGATAAAATTAAAAAATAATAGAATTTAAGGTAAAATATTAAAAATTTAAAGAATGACAACCAAGTTGGAGAATATAATATTTAGTAAATTGAGATTGAAAGATAAAATTAAAAACAAATAAAAATTCTATAAAAGAACCAAGACAAAAAATTCAAAAGAATAAAAATAAAGTTGAAATATCAATAACTAAGAGTGTCAAAATATAATTTTAGGGAGTGAGAAAGAAAATAAAGGCAAACCAAACCAAACCATCGACACATTAATTCACTGATAACAAACTAAACTACTATCAAAGACACGTGCCGCACTAACAACAAGAGGACAAGGTGACGCTTCAAATGACAGGGTAGAAGAGTATTTTTGGATGCTAAGAGAACTCTTTTTCTCTTTACATTTTTTTTTGGAAACAAATAATATTTTTTTATGTTTTACACTTTGAATATTTATCACTTTACACTTGGACTATTTACATCATTATTTTTGTTTTTATCTTTATTCTTTTCTAATTTATTTTTAATTTTTCATTATCTATATTTTTTTGAAAAATTATTATATAAAGAATAATAAAATAATATTTAACTGTAGCAATTGCAACATTATTCCATTTTGTTGCTACATTAAAAATTAGCTTGAGATTTTATATATTTTTATTCATGCATATGGTCTTTACTATATTTTATTATATATAAGTATCTACTTTTTAATTTACGGTTATATTTTTTACTCAATGTCAAAAAATATATTCATAACACCTGCACATTAATTCTGTTGTGTTAGAAAAAACAATTATTCAACTTGCATAAGGCGAGTTGAATAAACACGTTATTACTTTCTTTTTACTTTCTTTTTTGCATCTATTGATATAAATGATTCTCAATGTATTGAATTAAATAAATGCATATTTTTTTTATTTATAGTAATATTTTAAAAAAATACACATTTGAAAAGCTTGTATATTTATTTTTTACTAAAAAAATTATTCGACTGCTACAAAGTGTGAGTTCAATAACTAGTAATAAACCAAAAAACATTATAAAAAGGAGAGAATGCCTTTTGAAGCCAGGATTAAATTTTTTTGCTTATAAGACAATTTTTTTCATTTTACTATGCAATTAAGATTGAAAAATATTTATTTGTTCATAGTGAATTTTATGATGACCAACAAACCCTATGAAAAGAATTAAATGCTCTTAGAAGCTAGTATTAAGTTTTTTAGATAAAAGGGCAAAATTATCATTATATTATTTTAGTGAAAAGTAATCCTAAATATGAAGCTGATTTTCTTTATTTTAATAATTGTTTTCAAAAATTAAAATAAACATATAAAAATAAAAATAATAGATTCCAACATTAATGAATAATTTTAGTAGTTTTATGTAATTCATATTTTAGTTTTTTGTTGTTTTTACTTTATTTAAACCTTGTATTTTATTTAGGCCATGTACACACGTTCGTTCTTTAAGTTATTAATTTAGAAAAATATAAATACCCATTTTAAAGGGAATGTAAGTCATGAAAACTTACAGGCTTTCATAAATGAATTTTATGTGTATTTGAGAGACTTCTCACACTTTAATTCTTTAACAAACTCAAAATCAATTTCTCAAATAATGATTCTTGTCATGGCATCATTCTATATTTTTTATTTATGAATTGCTATTTTTTAGGTTGGGGTTGAATATTTCAATAGTGTTTATGTTTAAGTTAAATATAATCTCTATATTACATTTTCAAGCTTGATTTCTTGGCTTTCTGATAGTTGTATTTAAATGTAGATTACATGATTAAATGCTCATGGGATTTGCATCGCTATTTCACATGATTATTCATGTTAACACATCCACTCAACACATATTCTACCACCAATTTCAAGTTAAGCTCTCATCTCTCTCCCAACGCTACTAGTTTTGATCATTTAGGGTTACAATCCTTTTGAATTGTTTCCTTCTTCTATTTAAAATTTACATTTTAAACTAAATTATATATCCAAACCTGTTATTCCCTTACCAAACCTATTACTATCAAAGAAGCCATGGATTTGTTTTTCAATTCTTTCTAAATTAAATTATAAATAATATGTTTTCCATTGTTAAATACAAATCAAGCACAATTATCTATCAAAATAAACAATTAAAAAAAACTAAAATCTTTCATAATACTCGTTTAGCCAACTAATTCAATCCTTCCAAATCATTCATTAATACTAGAAAATCAAGGCTGAAATCACTTATCTAATGATTTTTTATGGTTTTAAAGAGAGTTTTTCACACCAATTCTTTCAAATCTCTTCTCTTCTTTCTTAGCTTTAAAACATTCTCTTACTATATTTTTTTTCTCTTTTCATAAGTTTTTTTTACCTCCTAAAACCCATTTTTGATGATGTTTCTCTCTCAATATTGATAAAATTCTTTAATCTCACTCATTTTTATGAATTTCCTTCAATAATGGGATGAGAAGACATAAAGGTCTCTTTTTTTTTCTAAGCTGGAGTGATTGGCCTCTCGGCTATTTTATAGTAATTTTTCCATTAATTACAAATTTGTCCCTCATTTATGCCTTTTTTTTTCTTTTGGTATAAACCATCTAGTTTTCTGCATCAATTATGAGCCCTTACAAAACTCTAATAAAACTAAAATTTTAAACTAGATTAGGACAACATGTTAATAGACTCTATGAAACTATCAACCTAATCTAATAGTTGGATTGAGAGTTCTTCCATTCAGCATAAAACTAGTCAGTTCGTAAATTTTCATGAAAAGTCTAAATTTTCTTGTTCAATCTTCATATAAATCATATAAATTATCTTTATAAACCCTTAGTATCATTTTATTATTTCAAATTATATTTGTTTTATATTTTACATCTTTATTTATTTATCAAGCTTATTATTGTTTAATATTAACGTCATCGGTTTTTAACCGGTGCTTGCATCTTCACTCTTGCTTTTTCATTGCACTATCTTTTATTATAGTTTATTATTTATTACCTCACTTATTTTGTAGAATATTTTCTTATTTTTTATTATTTTATCCATCAAAACATAATACTAGTTTCATCATTTTGAATTCTAAATTAAAATTCAATTATAGTGGCATCCCTTCTATTACGCATCACAATTATTGTGATTATCATCATTTATATATTCTTTCTTATCCTAATTTTCATTACTCATTAGGGTCTTACTACTTTCACTCCTACATTTATACGAGGGTTTACTTATGATGCTTAAGTTAGCAAATTTATGAATATGTAGATAACATATATGTATAAAAAAAGTACGAGAATGTATTTTGTCATTGTTGGTTGTGCAGTGTAATGTTGTGTGTTCATACCTAATAATATTGAATATTTATACAACTCAGTGTATATGAAATTGTTTTATGGAAAGTGGAGTTACATGCATACCAAGTGAGAGTAATTGTGAAGAATAATTACATTTACTAAGGTAACTAGAAAAATGAATTATTTATGTAGGCATGTCCAAGGTCCTCTTATTTATGACCACATTATCAAGCTACTCAAGGAACATTACCCCCTCTAAATGAAGCCGGCTTGTAAGAGTTTATACATTTTCTTAGATATGAAATTTTCCCTCTCCCCCTTTAAAAATTCTATTCTTTTATAATACAAAAGGAGAATTTGTGTTCATATCTAGCTTATGAGTAGCAATGTCAAAAGTAATGCTTGATGACATGACCAAAATATTGATGTCTTCTCCCAAGTGCAGTAATGTCGAAGTAATAAATAACTCGGCAAGATAGGGGTCGAATCACAGGGAGGTTAATTGTATAAATTATAGATAACAATAATACAACAACAATAATAACAATAACAATACTAATAGTAGTAGTAGTAGTAATAATAATAATAAGAATAATAATAAAGAATAAGAAGCAGAAAAAGAAGTTGATGAGAACTTTGAGATGGAAAATCAATGTAAGGGTTAAACAATGATGACAACAAATATCAAGGTTAGAAGATCCACTAATGATATGTCAAACAAGTATCATACAAACTCTTATTATTCAATTAGAAACCACACACAAAGAAGGTTCCAATCAGATTATAAATTGTTAACATGATTACATTAGTTATCTTATTCGATTAATGATAATACTTGTAAATCTCGTTAGGCATTTATGATTATAACTTATGTTAACAACAAATCAAGTTCCTTTCTTAGCTCAGGTGTCAGTTATACCATACAGTATATGCTATGAAAATACCAAGTATTTATTGTACCAAGTGTTATACAACATAAATCTAGAGTACTCATTTAACAAGAAAAGTATTAAAGAGTGAACAAGATAACAAATATAAAACATGTTAGTATCAAACA
>NW_011499956.1:539480-687428 GCF_000495115.2 Populus euphratica
ATCTTGGGCTCCATATGAAAGTTGTAGGCCTATGTCTAACCTTTCCATTCATATAAAGTAGACCTAAATCCGAGATCTATAGCTCCAGATATGATCCAATTACCGAACAGTGTTCTGATTTGGATTGCACCAACATCTGTTTTCTAAGTTTGACCATTTTTTTTATCCTTTTAATTTCAGTTCTTAAACTCATCAATCAATCATTTTATTTATGTGATAAGGCTGCATTTAAAATGAACATTTACCATAAATTAAAGGCATTTTATATTATTAGATATATTATTATAAAACATGTTTTAATTAAGGAGTTATTAATACTTCAAGTGCAAAATAATGATATAAAACTTTGATAAAAATGCACTTTTAAGTACTAATCACTTGATATATCAGAGGTCTAAAGGCAAAGTTGTCTCTTTAGATATTGGAGAGTTTTGTTAAGGCCTTTTCTTACCTTGAGTCTAAAGTAGACCTGAATTTGGTGGTATCACTAGTATTTATATCAAGAAGCCCAACCTTTTATAACTTTTACATGACCTCAATATGTTTCATATTTATTTCTTTAATGGGTTATTCTTGGTCTGCTAATATGGCACTTTTACATTTAAGACATGTGAATATGCATATTTTTTATGCCATTTGGCTCTTATTAACTATGACCAACCTTTTTCTGGTGAGGGGTTTTATAACAAGATATCACATGCTAATAATAACATTGATATCATGAATAAAATATGTTATATTATAAATCCATCTTAATCACCCTAAAAGTCTACTATAAAGTTTTTCACTTGGGATAATTACAAATGATGATTAGTATCTTAATAATGTCATTTGCTAACATGTATTTTCTTTATATCCCAATCAAATATATCTTAACTAAAGTCAACTAAGAGTTATTAATACCTATCTTGCATGTCACTTTTCAAATGAAAATCTTAATTACGCTCACATAACCTAATACATTATGTGGTTATAAATGACTATATTGATTATCAAGGCATATCTATAAGAGAATGTTACCATCTCTTCATCCTCTAGAGTAAACACAATGGGCATGTGCTATAAGTTCGAGGTAGAAGACACAAAGACTTGTTTTCTATATACTATTTTTTCTTGACTGAAATATCACTTTATAGATAACTTATCCTATCTAAAAGCACATTAGTCTTGGTTAATACCTGATAATGTGTATCGACCTTTTCTCTTTGCTTTAGTTAGTTGCCTTTTTTCATAAATTATTAAAGATAACACTTATCGATTATTTTTTTATCTCATTCTTTAATAGATATTAGTTCTTTATAACATGTCCCTTATTCTTATGAATATATAGGGTTTTTATGGTTATGGGTGTGAGAATATCCTTTCATAGGAATGAGTATCATATAACATATTTACCCTTTTATAGCCAAAAAAATATATTTTCTCGGGTTATATTTAAGAATATGATAGAGAGTATAAAAAAAATAAGATAATTATGAACCAACACCCTCGAGTTCCTCTTAAGATCCTAGTGCCTATCTACAAATCAAACATGCCTAAAAGGTTAATCTTCAACTTTTAAAAGTATATGTAAGATTGTTTGACCATGCTCACTTCTTCCACTTAAATATGGTTTTTCATAACCTGTTTTAACTTCAAGAGGATTCTATCATTAAGAGCATATAGCTTTTTCCATAAAACCAGGTTATAAACCTTATTTATTAAGACTTTTATAGTGATTGGTTCTAACAGGCCTTTTACTTTCATTATTTCTTTGTTAAATCTCTTCATATCAGCTCCATTGCTCATATTCTTCCTCTTGATGATAAAAAAAAAATCTCTATAAAGTTTGTTTTGTTAGGATACTTATGATAAGTTATAAACTTTGTATAGAGATTTTAAAAACTAAAGATGAATCTAATTTCAAATTATGATACCACATCCGCACTAACCCTTGAAACATGGTGGGGAAAATCTTTTACATGGAATTTAAATGTTGTATAATCAATTCTAAGCTACTGTGCATGCTCTATACATGCTTTATTAAGCTTGTTATCTCATTATAGCTATCTAAATTCTTGTTAAAAAGGATGTCTTTCAAAAAATATATGTGTAATCTATAGTTAGCCAATTAAGAACCTTTGACTTGGTAGGGGATGTATACCTCTATATCTAAGCCCCATATCACTTTAAATTTAACCTCCTTTTGAGTTCTTTTCTTATTTATGCTACCTTAAAAAGAATTGAATAAAGTGTAATAATGATGGAAACAACTACTTTTATGGTTATATATTGACTTGTCTTTACCATGTTTAAAGAATTCATTTAGAAAACTTTCTTTATGATAAAAAATATGACCATGTATAGGCTGAAAGAGTGGTAAAGCATTTCTTCCACTTCAAATCCTTCATCAAAGTTTTAGTCCTAGATGCGTAGATGAATTTGGTCATTCGAATTGCTTGATTTTGATATCATAAGCTTTAAGATATTCTTATTTGAATATCTAGTGGAAAAATAAAAAATCCTACCGTAAAAAGGATTCCAGTTTGAGTTTTTCATGTCTTCATTTGAGGGACCCGATTTAATATTTCAAGGATTTACTGAGTTAATAAAGGCCAATTTTAAACTTTTAAAAGTTAATTAAGAACAAGGATTGGATCAGAAAACATCAAAATTAGGTGGCTTTGCAAGAATAAAAAGAGAACATGTGGTCTTAATATAGAGCATTAAGACTAATATTAAAAAAACAATATGTCAAGGAGATAATTATTGAATCATATATGTTACAAAAATAATTACTACAATATAAAAGACTATAGATATAGAAATTATTGGTGCTGGTTATAGAAGATAATCTCGGTAGTAATTATTAAAATATTTTCTAGAATAGCACATGCAGATGTTTCTATTTAAGTGAATCCCCAAACATATACAAGGAGGGGTTCTTTTCTTAGATCCTTGGATTATGGTGAAAGCTTTGGCTAAGAGGGAAAAAAAAAGAAAAAAAAGGAAAGAGGAGAAGAAAAGGGGAATTATATAGCAAATAAAGAGGAGTTTCTGCTATTAAAGAAAGGGGATTCATTTTGTCAAAGGATGACCTGGAGAATCAGGAGGGATGGGAGCATATAAAAAGGGAGCTTTGCTAGTAAAAGGGTGGATGCAGAAAAAGGTGTGGAAAACACATAAAAAACACCTAAATCTAAACCCTCTCTAAAAGAGTTGTAGCCTCCTCTATTTTTTTAAAAAAAGCAAAGCCAAAAAACCCCCGACAAAAGCTTCCTTTCTCCCTTCAGCCGCAGACTCTCCCCTCCCTTTCTCTACACAGAAGTCACCTCTCATTTGCCTTTTCCAGCTGGCCATTTCAGCTTCTTTATTCTCTCTCCCCGCTGGTACCCTTCTTCTCTTTCAGCCCCACCCGATAACATTTAGAAAAACCAAAATCTTATCCTCTCTTTCCTTCTTTTAGCTTCTCCCCATCACCACCAGATTCTCCTCCATGATCCAAAATGAGCCATAAATAGCGTCAGGAGCTTTGCTTTACATTCCAAACATACAGCTTTTCTCTAAGTCCTACACAATATACAGCCATCTCTAGCTTCAACAACAACATCATTTTCAACTCTAGCAGCCATCATTAACTCGCAGCTCCTTAACCATCAGGAACAAGTACTAGCCATAGTAGCAATCCAGCAGTGTGACCAGTCTCGTCTCTGCACCAGCAACTGATCCTAGTTGTTTATATATTTTCTCCATCACCAACAGTAGTTGTGTTTTCTTCTCTGTATTGGGAACAAGAACCAGCAGGGGTACAGTCATCACCAGTCATTATAATTTCTCAGCCACTTTAAGCGCGCAGGCCAGCAATAGCAAAGGCAATTTTCACTTCGTCATAGGCTGCTACTCCAGCAACATCCTTCTTTTCCTTGCAGAGGTTGCACTAATTGTAGCAACACCAAAGGGCCACCATTGAGATGATCATTTTTAAGCCAGCAAACCTGTCTCCACCGAAAACAACGAGCAGGGTCGTCCTTCGTGAGCAGCGCCCAGTCATCTCCCTCCACTTCTTTCCAGTCGCTGCCTTGCAGGTAAGTCTTTCTTTCCTGTTTTTTCTACTAAATTAATTACCTAGCCATTGTAGCATGTATATACATGCAACAGTGGCAGAACCGGTTACTGGATTGGGCAAGTAACTGGGTTGGGTTCGAAAGGCCATCCTTGATTTTGTTTTTTGGATTGTTCAGTTTTCTTGCAAACTTTGAAAATATATATGCATTTTTTGTTATCTTTAATTCTGATTAACTATGATGCTTGTGTTTTTAACAAAAAAAATATAAAAAATATTTTTGTATGTTGCATACGACTAATACCCTAACATGTTTTGAATGTTTTTTTTAAACAAATATTTGAAGTTTTAAAAATGTGTTTTAGCATGAATTTCTTAAACATGAAAAAAAAATTATTTTCTTATATTCTGGGTTTTACAATATGTTTGTAAAACTCCAAAGAGTATTGGCCAATATTAAAAAAAAATACAAAAAAATTATTTTGGAGGAAATTCAACTATTATTCATCGTTAATGTTTGGATAAAGAAATCCTAAAGAGATGATATTCAAAATATTATTGGAAATAATTTGTTATTATTCACTGTTAATATTTAGATAAAGAAACCCTAAATGGTAAATATTCAAAATAATTTTTTAAAAATAATAAGTCACCACACATCCTTGAAAAAAACCTGGATTATAATTGAAAATATTTTAATTTTTGACTTCACGGTTTACGAGCCGTGAGAGTATGAAACACTAAGGGAAAAATAAGCTTTTAAAACGTCCTAGATTTTTTTAGATTTCTAAATTTTTATCCATTTCTTCTTGTTATTTACGAGTCTCAAACTATTGAAATGCCAAGGGAAAAATAAGCTTTTAAAGCACATGGAATCTCTTTGGATTTCTATCTTTATAAATTTAGTTTAAATTAAACACATATTTTAAAAGATCTTCATTGGTTCTCCTTGACACTTTATAGACATATCTAAAGGTATGATCCATATTGGCCAAAGGTTCTTACTTTTAGACTTGGAACCCAAATCCATTTATCATAGCAAACTTATTCTAGGAAAACTAATTAAGAGAACCCAACATCATAGTAATTATAAGGCAAACCAAATACCAAGTAGCTTACTTTAGATAAGGCGTATTAGGGGTGCTAATACCTTCCCTTTATGCAATCAGTCATTGCCTTAGAATCTCTAAAAGACCAATTAGGGTTCCTAGTAACCATAATATTAGGTGACGACTCCTTTATTCACAAAAAAGCGAAGACCTTGACATCAATTTTCCAATTTGGGAAGGGTTACGCATGATGCTGTGCTCTGCCGTGAGGGTGCGACAAACGAGATTTAAGAAAAAAACTAAAAGATAAGTTGTTTTTCTTAGTAATTACAGGGAATCACAATTACAGCAAAACAAGTTATTTATTGGGTCTATAAGATCTTTTATTGCTATAGGTAGGAAGGTTATCGAAGTAATGAAGCTTTAGAGTCCATTTAATATTTGAGTTTGTAGAAATGTAATAAATAACAAGATAAGAAAAATGCTCCAAATTATCCTTTAAAATGTTGACGCAACATGTGAAATTTGGATCCCATCATTCAATATTTTTCTTTTTAAACAAAAATAGTGGTGATTTATATTTCTTTGTAATTTTAAATAACAAAATAAAATAAAAAATGAAAAAAAATATATATAAAAAATTTTGTTTTCTTATTGTTCTGTATAACCCAATTCTCTCGGATCACATTCTCACTAATTAAAAAAATAAAATCTAAGAATGCAAAAATACCACAACTAAAGCATTAAATTACACATTTTAAAATATAAAGAATATGATAAAATTCAAGTTTTATGATTGAATTCTATCACAACCATAATTATCGAGGAATATAAGTGATATAACTCTGAAAGGTAGAGTTCAACTAATCTGGTTTTAGATTTACTTTTTATATATCATTAGTTTAAGTTTTGCATATTTCATGGTCATTAGAGGTTTATATAATCATTAATTTTAAAATCTATAAAATTAGTTGAGATACATGCACGTCGATCTGAATACTCATATTAATAATAAAAAAATAAAAAAGAAATGCAAGTGATACGATACAGTAGGGCGCCGACCTCCAACGTGGCAGCAAAAAAGCCAAGAGGAGCCACGACCAAAAGTAATTCCATCAGTTGAATCAATGCGTGAGCTGCTGAACAGATTGGATCTTAATTAGATGCTTGAAAGGGTTAAAATCTTCGTTGTTATGGAATATGCATGCAGAGAATGTTTTGTTTGGTGAATTTCCGAGGCTTGGATTGCTTGATAATGTTAGGAAGATTTTTTAGCAAATAAAAGCAAGCAATGTTCTATACGGAAGGTTGCTTCTATGTCAGGCAAGAAATCAGTAAATTTCACGCAAGAAATGAAAACAAAATCAGTAAATCACTCCCAGGAAGGTTGGAATTGGGCTGTATTTTGTTGTTTATTGATAAATATGGCTAGAACCCCAAATAAATGCACGACCCAACTAAATTCTGCAGAATATGGATCGAAATGCATCATTAATTCATCTCTTCGCACAAATTGGTGGCTCGAAAATCAAATAAGACGTTTTAGACATGTTGCAGGTATCTAAGGCAGTTAATGGTGACATAATATATGTTATTATTAATGGCTGTCCTTTTATATCTCCTTGGACAAACAAGGAAAGGTTGGTTATCAATATCCTTAGTCAATGAAGTAGATAGATGGATTTTATTTCTTACCTCAATTTTTGGATCGTACCTTACCTTATCCTCTCTTTTTTTCCTGTCCATCGTTTCCTGCTCTAAAATCTCATTAGAAAATATTGCCAATAAATCCCTGCGTCTGTCTCCAGTGCAGCTGTTTGATCAGAAACCTCATCGATAGCACTCAACATTACTGAACAGCGCAGGAACAAGAACTTATAAAGTGGTTAGATGAGTTTGGAGTTCAAGGAAGTCTTGATATTTCTTGTAGTAAAAGCGACTGCCAGTACACGTTGATTCGTTGAGTCTAGTTTTTGGTCAAAGAAGATCGTGTGTTGGAAGTGAAAAACTCATCGGTACTTTCGCTCTTGTTTTACGCAGTCGACATTGATTATCTATCAAAAGGTTTTTTTTTTAATAAATAAAATAAAATCTTTATAATATATATGGTAAAAAAAAACTTTTTAATATAAAAATTTAAGTAATTAGATGAAATTTTAAAATATAATCTTAAATAAAAAAATTTTAAACTTTGAAACTTATTTATATTTACCTTAAACTAAGTTATAAAATTTAAAGATATGATCTTAAGTAAAATTTTTAAACCTAAACTTTATAATTCTATACTAAATTATCAGGTGAAGTTACAACAAGTATAAAATTTTTAGATTTAAAATTTGCATATATAAATATAAAATTATGAGGTAAAATTTAAAAATATAATTTCAAGTAACTTTAAATATTATTTTAACAAGACCTTATATACACAATCTCATATTTTATTTTTATTGAATAAAATAAAATAATAAAATTTAAATGTGTGACTACTTAGTTAACAAGATTATGATACTACGTGTATCAACTTAAAAATTTAAATTATTAATTTAAACTTTAAATATAATTTATATTATTTTATAATTAATATTATAACCATTCATGTTATATTGCATATTATTTTAACAATTTCAATAGATAAGAAGTGAATAAAAGATTATCGAATGCGTGGAGCACGTTCTCTATTTGGATTTGATTCGCACAGTTGCTAGATGCAGACAAAGTCATGTTTTGCAATTTCTGTATTTCGATCCAGAATTATCTAATATTTCTGAACACGATTGTCTAATTACATCTACCCAAAAGATTAACTAGAAAGACCCAACAATACAGTTATTTATCCTCATTATTAAATCAAACATTATTTCAATTAACTTAATTAATAGTGCAGGTAAAGGATGATATAATAAAAATATTTTTAATGAACTTAATTGTTAGAGTGGATAGTGATTGTTTTTTGAATTTTTTTAAGATAAAGTATTTGGATCGTGTCCTTTGAATGCAGGTCAGATATATTTTATTAAAGTATTTTAAAAAATATATATATTTTTTGATTTATTTTATTATAAAAAAATATTTCTAACTTGATTATAGAATGGGTTGCAAAGATCTTTCAAATGTTGCTTTGTAAAAAAAAATATGAAGCGAATATTAATTATGTTTGTTTTTACATTTTAAAAATAATTTTGATATATTAATGTTAAAAATAATAATTAAAAAATAAAAAATTATTTTAATATATTTTACAATAAAAAACATTTAAAAAAACTATTAATATATTTCCAAACATGTCGTGTACTTATTTTAAAAAATGGATGCCACTGCAACGCATCCTATATTCCTAAACGGGCCTTGAGAGTTGAGAGTAGAAGCCCTACCTCTTCCTCAAATGCCGATCACCTTTCTCAAGATTTTAAATATTAATTATTAAACAAAATGAAACTCTACATATAAGAATGTTAGGGGAAAGATTTATATTACAAGGTCTTTTTTCTAGTTTTAGAAAAGAAAAAAAAATGGTAAGATCATGTTTGATATGATTTTTATAAATTAACTTTTGTTATTTTTATAATTTTTAATTCAAAGAAAAGTTATAAGTATATTTAATTAGAAATGATTGTTAACTTAAATAAAAAAAATGTTAAAAAATTGAGTCAGAAATTTTAATCTAATCAAAAGTTGAAAATTTTAAATTTAAATTTATAAATTATAACTTATACTATATTTTTTTCTTAAAGAATTATTCTTGGTCATTTCTACCTTGATACACTTTCAACTTAAAATCATTTGAACACATTTTTTTTTAAAGTTATATATAAAAATTAACTTTTAGGTTATGAATTAAAGTCAAAATTTATAATTGACAGTCAATTAGACGAGTTCTAGATTTATTTTTTTGATCACACCAAACCAAATTTGGTGTAAAGACTCCAACAAAGAATATATACTTAAGGTCTAGATGTAGCACGGATTTAACCCAAACTAGCAGATATATTGGTTTGTTTTAGCTGTAGATTCTTGTGTCGTAGACAGAAAATTAAATATATTTTCTGGTTTACAGACCTTGAAAGGTAATATAATCCTGTTGAAATCCTAATAGGCTAGGAATATTGAGACCATGCCCATTAAGTGAGTAATTTAGCCCTAAGAAAAAATAATTTAGCTTTAAGAAAAAAATAATAAAATCCCTGATAGCAACTTATTTATTTTATTCTTTTCATCCAAAAATCAGCAAGTATCCTATTCGTGTTGTTTTAATACTTACTTTTATTTTTGCAAATAACTGTATATAGTTTAGTTGCCTTTATGCTTGGTAAATTATAATTTTAGTATCCTATTCATGTTGTTTTAATCCGTACATGTAAAGGGCCAAGTTCTGCTGCCATTGCATCTACTTTACGCATGTGTGTGCGTATATGCTGTGTTCTTGGTGGCTGGAATCAGCTCTTGTAATACTCGTTCCTTTGTAAATCACCTTTACGAGAGGAGAAGAAGAAGAAGAAGAACTCAATGTTATTTATTTATTTATTTGATATTGTTAATATTCGGCGAGCACAAATATTGTTTGAATAATACATTTTACTTTATAAAAATTACCAGAGAGTAAAACTTAAATGTGCTTGATTTTGCTCAACGCTATATCCCGATTTTGAGAATAAAATTCTAAATTAATTTTAATGATGCATATAATTTAAATACTTGAAAGCTATTGTAATCACAATTTTGCATTTGAAGGAAAATAAAGGGTGAAAACAAATAATAGTAATAATAATAATAATAATAATAAAAGAATTGGGTCAAGTGGCTCGCGTGCTAGGCTGGGTTGACAAGCCTATGCCATGCGCTAAACCTGAGTTTTGAACAATCACCATCACAAATTCGTTGGAGTTTTATATGGTCCCGAAATCACCATGTGCATTTTTTAAGGGCAGCATAAATTATGACAGTTACTTGACATAACTAAGAACTAGTGTCTTAGAATGAACCTGACGGTAAGTTTGTAACCTTCACACATACTGCTAAGTGGGTCTATGCATAGTATTTAAATGTGGTCTGGTTCAAGACTTGGATTCTGGATCTTGATAGAGCTATTAGGTTGGCATGGTTAATCTTTATTTTAAAAAAATTCAAAATAACATTGTTAAATTAAAAAAATAAAATAAAAACCAACGGGTTGCAACCGAGTTTTTGACCAAGTTTTGCCGGGTTAACCCATTAGGTCGGCTGGGTCATGTCAGGTCATGATTTTTTTTTTTATCAACCTACCCCGATTGCAGTTCCAGATCAACCCATCATGTCAGACTAGATTTTAAACTTATAAATTTATGAATACTGTATGTATAATTAATAACCTTTATTTTTTTTTTTTTATCAACCTATCCTGATTCCAGTTCCAGATCAACTCACCATGTCAGACTAGGTTTTAAACTTATAAATTTACGAACACTGTATATATAATTAATAACCTTTTTTTTATCTAATAGGTAAAACACTCATTATCATATCAAAATAAATAAATATATAAAATAAAATAAAGTGGATATGTTTTATTATCTCTCTCTTTTTGGGTATAAAGTGTTTTTTCATTCAGTATAATGGAATACCCCTCAGTTAAAAAAATATGGCCATGGATAGCCATTTGGGAGTGGAGAATTTGAGACCTTCAAACCAATGTAAGAGGGCATAAAAAACCACAATCCTAACCTTGAGCCTAACAAGATACATAAGCCTCCGCTACAGTTAAACGTCAAACCACTTGTATTGGTGGCTATATGCCAAAATTAAGGGCAAATTTTATAAGAATTTATGAGCAGATATAGTGACTACACTAGCAATAAATATAAATTTAAAGTTTCAATTGTAGCAATTTTGAAATTGAGACTTCTAATTGATGATATTTATTATTTTTGTTTGGATATATCTTAGAAATAAGGTAATAATCTATTACTTTTAAGATTAAACAAGCATATCTAGATATATGTTGGCCTAGCGAGTTGTGAGACTTACCATTTTTAGGTTTAACTAAACACTAAACCTAGATTTAAATAAATCTAGCAAGTTATTAAATTCACCATCTTTTGGCACAGTCAATTGCTAAGCTAAGTGTATGTTTTTTTTAACTCCAAATAATCTTGGGCTTCCTATTTAAACTATCATTCAGAGATATTTTATTCTAATAAATCAAAAATATTTTATCCTAATAGCTTATAGATATTTTATCCTTCAAAAGAGGAGATATCATTTATCTTCATTAAATAAAGCTTTATAAGCTATATATATAAAGGTTCAGTTTTTCTCCATTACAAATGACATAACTATTTTTAGGGTTTTCTTTTAAATTGTAACTGTCTTTTCTCTTATACGATACTTATTTAATCATCAAAGAGTCCTTGAATATATAAAAATGGATCTTTTGCAGGTATCAAATATGATCTACTAGTCATATCGCCTAGAAATGACAAATTAGATTGTCAAAACCAGGAGATTAACCAAATATCTTAGATATCAGCTTGGCCCACAAACCCCTAAGATAAATATGGACCTTAGTAATGGCACCGCCTGTGGAAAGCTGATAAAAATACCATCAATTATCATCAGAGTTACAGCCTTGAGGTTTTGAAAAACTTTTAACATGTATTAGCAGAATGTTGGTTTAAATCATACAACTTTAGAAGTTATTACAAGTCAAGGACTTCATCCAAGTTTTTGAACCTAGTAGCGTAAATTATCTCTTAGTATAGGGGTTGTTTTATTATTCATCAATCATACTTTCACAACAGTCTGAAAAGCTATGTTGTTCTAGGAGTAATCTTTTTAGTAACTATATAAAAAACCTTTATTAGAGAAAAAAAACCTCTACTAGAGAAAAGTCATTCCCCTTGCTTTTTAAAGCTGAAATATAATGTTATTCTAGTTGATTATACTTTAAGGAGAGATAAAAATGTATTAGGGTCAATTACTAAGAATGTAAGTTTCTTGTTTATGAGTTAAATTATTCAAAGTAATGATGCTTTCTACTCTCTAGGTTCTCCTAGGGCACAATCCCCTCAACCTTCTAAGGGTGAGATGTATTCATTCTTTTTAGTGCAATGACACATTTATTTTGAGATGAATGAATGTCTTTCTAGTGTTACGACATAGTTCATCTTAAAAAGGATTAACATGGTCTCACTAGTGCAATCACATATCTCTTTAAGGATGAGATGGACACTGCCACTGCAACGGGGATGGATACGTTCTCCCCGGGACACAAGCTCCTCAAACTTCTAAGGATGAGATGATTTTACTCTCTTTAGTGTGATAACACATTTACTCTAGAAGGAATGGACATAGTCTCCCTAATATGATCGCATATCTTTCCAATGATGGTGTCGTGTCATACATAACATTCAATGACGGGTATAACTCCTAGATTGAGGGAGTTTTAGAAGTGTTGGGGAAAAACATTAAAGGGGTTAAGGAATCGTCACCTAATATCATGGTCACTAGGGCACTTAATGGTCAACAAGAGTCTAGGTAAGGAGATTAGTTGTATATGAGAAAGATGCATCACCCTTAGTGCACCATATTTATGATAAATTGCATTGTTGATTAATTTTTTTTTCTAAGATGGTATTTGTATTCCTTAATTTGTCTAAGATTTAAGAAAAGCTCCTCTTGATAAGGAGGTCCTTGTTTTATAAAATTAAAATCTTAGCCAATCTAGAGTCAAAACATAAAAAAAAAAAACTGTTTTTTTATTCAATATCATGAATACATCTTATTTGTAAGTTTATAATTTGTATATTAAAAGAAAAACAATAACATTTTGGTGTTTTCAAAATATAGATCAAATTCTCATGATTTTAATAAACTAGTTTTAAATCTAAAATGCATGCAAAATAAAAAGACTATTTTTTTCTAATTTTTAGTATGCTAATTTATGGAAAAATGATTTATTTGTTAGAAACTTGGCCATATACACACAAATAAAAATATATTTTTTTTGTATTTTTCAAAACATGGAAATTAGTTTTTGTAGTTTTTTTCTTTTATTTTAAAGAAAAACATGTATATTTAATATCAAGTCAGTATCTTATAGTATAAGTTTGCAACCCTGATATTAAGCGAAAAGGTTAAAAACACGCGAGAGACTCATAAATAATTTTAAAATGGTCCCTGAAGTTTGATAAATTTCAATTTGGTCCATGTTATTTCAATTTAAGCTCAAACATCTTAAATTGGGATAAAATTAATTAATTTTATGCACTAAGAACCCTGTCAAAAATTCTATTGAAACCCTTCAAGTTTAATGTCTTTTTTAAAGTAGTCCTTGTTTTTCAATTTGTTCTATGTAGTCTCTCTAATTAATCTTTAAACTTTGATTTTGCTCAATTTAGTCCTTGAAAAAGTTCGATATAGCCCTTAATGTTGCTCACCTTTTGTAGACAGGTCCTTGTTTTTTAATTTCTCTACTTTGGCCTTTAATTGAACCTTAAACTTTGTTTTTCTTGCAATTTCATCCCTAATTTCATCTAATTAAGTATTGTCCTTTAAAATTCTAATCTTCTCAGTTAAACCTAAATTAAGTTTCCGAAATTAATTTGTTTCATTAATTATGTCTTTAATAAAAATTATTTTGACCCATTAAAAATATAATTAAGTCTTTGCACTTAATTAATTTTTTTTAATATTGGCCTAAATTAATTTATAAACTTAATTAAACCTTTATTTAGACCCATGATTAAATCAAATTAACTTATTAAAAATCTAATTAATTCTTCAAACTTAATTTTTATGTAAACTCATCTAATATCCATTTAAGTTAACTTTCAATTTGCATTGTCTTTCACATTTAGCTTAAGTTAACTTTCAATTTGCATTGTCTTCCACATTTAGGTCTTTCAAAGGTGCAATTGAGTTTTCAATACTATTAAAGATTCAATTTGGTCTCTCTACCCCTCATTTATACATGCAGAACCCTTTTCAGTCTATTCTTACCAACCAAGTTGCTCGTTTTCTTTTTTTTTCTTTTTGTTTTTCAACCTTCTTTATCTTCTTTTTTTTATTTTTATATAAAAAAATAATTTTTGAATCTAAAATTGGGTTATGACATATAAGATGGGCACTACCTCAATAACAAGGATGGATTCGTTCTCTTCAGGGCACAAACCCCTCAATCTTCTAAGGATAGGATGTATTCACTCTTCTTGATGTGATAAGACATCTACCTTGGAAGGAATAAATGTCTTCCTAGTACTATGACACAATTTACCTTCAAAGGGATTGGCATAATCTTTCTAGTGCAATCACACTTCTCTCCAAATATAAGATGGACATTACCTTAGCAACATGGTTGAATACATTCTCTCTAAGGCAAGCCCCTCAAACTTTTAATAATGAGATGGATTCACCCTCCATGGTATGATAGCACATTTACTTAGAAAGAATGAATGTGTTCTTAATGCTACAACATATTTTACTTTAGAATGGATTGACATGGCCTTCTTAGTACGATCACATATCTCTTTAAGAATGGGATGAATATTGCCTCAATAGTGGGGACGAGTATGTTTTTCTAGAGCACAAACCTCTCAATCTTTGAAGGATAAGATGGATTCACTCTTCCTAGTACAATATCACATTTACTTTGAAAGAAATGAACAACTCCTTAGTGTTACGACATAATGCAATCGTACCTCTTTTTAAGAATGAGATGAACAATGCCTCAACAATAGGGATTGTTATGTTCTCTTTAAAGCAAAAAACCCTCAACCTTTCAAGGATAGGATAGATCAACTCTTTCTAGTGTGATGATTGCTTTGGAAGGAATAAACGTCATTGTAATGTTACAATGTAATTTATTTATCAAACATGATTTACTAGTCACCTTACCTAAAAAAAAATAGATTATATTGTCAAAACCATAAAATTAATCAAATATCATAAATACCATCTAAGCTCTCAAGCCCATGGAATAAATTTGGACCTCATCGCTAATCACTCATTCAAAATATACAATTGTCTTTTATTCTAGATTGATGTGAGGCATCGATTGAAAAATGAATGTTAAAGAGCTTCCTTTATCTCACGGGGAGATTGGTTCATCTTTATCTCAATTCTTCTAGTTTCAACAACACTATAACAAACAAGCATTTTCACTTAGTTGAAATAAGATTTTGAATAAAGATAGAAGATGAATTTTCTGTAGATAAGTTGGTATTTTAATACTGAAGAGGTTGAAAAACTTTAAATTCTAGATTTTATAGAGGATGATTTTATAAATATAAAAGAATGTGGTGTACATTTAAAAATATTTAGCTAATCCATTTTGATTATATTTTTAGAATTATTTGTTCTGTATTGAGAAAAGGACAATTAAAATACTAAAAACATGTTAATAAAAATTCATGTGTTAAAAATTTTGTTTTATATTTTTATCTCTTAAAACAAACATGTTTATATTTTTTTATTTGAGCACTCTAACAAAAAAAAACAGATGGAAAAAAATAAAAATAAAAATATTGGAAGTAGATTATTGGGCTTCTTCCGAGATTGTGAGAAAAACCTTTAGTGCATTATCAGCGGGCGTGCCCAAATGAATAGATTGGAAGCAGCTGAGAGACTGAGACGATGATTTCGAAGTAAAAAAAAAGGGTCCAAAGGAAAACTAAAAAAAAATAAAATAAAAAATCATATTTAAATTGAAAGAGCATGTGCGGTGCGCAGGGAAGGCTTGTGCTCTGTCGCTGAGTCTGATCTCTCCACCCACAACCCAACCAATCTTTTCTTTTTCTTTTCCTCGTAGATCTAAAAAAACAATGAAAGAAGGGAAATCTGCTGCTAAATTGAACAACAGTAATAATCAACAGCAACACCAGCATCAAAATGGGCACTTTTCTCCTTCCAAATTCGCCAAATTGTTGGATCCTGAAGCCTCTTGGGACAAGGTACTCTTTCTATTTGTACTGTGTTTGTAAAGTTTATAGCTTTGAACTAATGAATGCAAGCTTACATACAATATAATTTTAATGTTGCTTAAAAGTTGTGTTGTTAATTGCAGTTAATAATAATTCATTTAATTCTTGAGTAGAAATAAAAATTGGGTTATTACTTAAGAGGAGTAGTAGTGATACGCTGCTCACTACAGGATCAATTGGGAGATGTGTTGCATTGGATTAGGCAAGTTGTTGCCCTCGCTTGCGGTATGCTATGGGGTACTATCCCTTTGGTTGGCGGTATTTGGATCGGCCTGTGAGTTGTTTTTTCTTTTCACTGATCTTTCAGTTTGTGAATTCTTGCTCTTATAATACATAGTTCATTACCAAGCTTAAGTGAATATGTTGTTGTTGTTGATGTCTTGTTTCCGGGAAATAGAAGTGGCTGGTTCATGCATACATATGTGCCAGACTTAAATTTGTTTCTTTTTGTATTCTTGGTATCAATGCTAGAAAAACTAGCAGTTTAGCGTAGATTCTTTTTGTTAATAATTACTGCAGTTTTATATCTACTACACTACTTCCTTCTAGCTTAATGGATGTGAATGTCCTTTTCCTTGTCCTTTCCATATAAGTTCCATGTGAATGCTTCAAGGCAAAGCACTAATATGACTGTCACCAATATTATTTTGAATATCGTCTAGTCGTGCTTTAGATGAGTCTAGCTATTCTAGCTTCAGATTAATCTGGGGGGTTTGGATGAGTTCTCTGGCTTAGCTTGAACATCTTCGAAGCACTACATGCAAAATTTACTGCAATAAGCAAAAATATTGCATGTGCAGGACCCTTTTCCTCTGAAGAACACCAGTATTGGAATTTCATTGTAATTAAGAACCATGAATAGCAGGACATTGAAACCCATGTTGCATGATTGCTCTTTCCTTTTATGCTCTGAAGTTATACCTAGCTTGCCTAAATCTTAGCTTGTTATCTTTAGTACTTTGGTGTTTTTGTTGAAAAAATTGGTTACTTTTTGTGAACTAATCTATAGAAAAGTGTAGTTTGTGCTAGGGCATGATAATCTTTGCTGCAGAAGTTAGAATTATGTTTTTATATTAATTGTGTAGTTGGAGTTTCACTTAATCATGTTTTATGGGAGTAGCTTTTACACTCCTAGTATGACTAATCAAAGATGCAAAGACGAATAGAGAGACCAATAGTGTTTTAAGACACTGGTTGCATGGGCATTTTTATGGATGGTCCTTGAAATGAGACTGGTCACTGGTGTAGAGACATTAGCAGTTCTAAAGCGAAGGGGTTTTGCTGAACTATTAAAAAGGGACCTTGATGTGACGTGCATGATTTATCTTAAGTGCCAGTATTAGCTGAATCAAATCTCAAAGCAGTATCAATTCCATTGTTTTGATAAACAAAACCTTCTCATCAGGTCTAAGAGGTGGGCCCTGTGATACTTATAATTTAATATCTTTGAGATATACTAGGACCATATTGAGGTAGGTATTATTTGGCAGTCAGAGGCAATTTGATTCCTTTCGCCGTGTCCTCTCTCCAAACAATTAATTCCTTCTAATTACTATATATATATATATATTTTTTCATTAGAAAGAAAGTTTAAAGGTGCTTTCTCTGTTCGTCTTTTTATCCATTGAAATTGACAATTGGATAAACAGCATAGCAAGGGACCGGGACTATAGTCAGTCAGTGTGATGAGAATTCTTGCTGTTCACAAGATTATGTTTCCTTGAAGAGGAAAAAGGTTTATCAAGTGTAATGCACAGTGTTGTGACTGGCATTGTTAACTTTATGTTAGTTTCTTCTAAATCCATATCAGTGCGATTCATAATAGGAACTTCCTTCGGAGTTAAATTGCATGCGCCTCCTGTTATTATTTGAGTATTGATGGTGGGCACTGATATTGTGCTACTATGTCCATAGACACGTACACAAACAGATAAGCTAACATTCAGTGTGTAGAAATTTCTTGTACTGAGTTTCTAATTTTTGCAATCTTTTATTTTTCTCTGGCTAAATTCTTTGTTAATTTTGGTTGACAGTTTTCTGTTGATTTCCTCTGGGATTATATATGGTTATTATGCAATGATATTAAAGATCGACGAAGAAGATTTTGGTGGTCATTCAGCTCTCCTCCAAGAAGGGCTCTTTGCTTCTATCACTCTATTCCTGGTAGTTTGGCTTCTTCCTTTTCTTTTTCAATTTTTTCTTTCTCAAAAGTAGGGCTGCCTTCAAGCACAAAAAGTCAACAAAAGGAAACCTTGGTTGGTTTCCATACTAACACACCCAGCTTCATCTTTTTTGTCTATTTTACAGCTATCGTGGATTCTAGTGTACAGCCTGGCCCACTTCTGATTGGATTGATACACCAATCTGGCTGCTTCTGCCTATCTATCTTTAAGCAATATTCTTACTCTGTTAATCACAGCTACAAGGCACCACTGCTTATGCCCCGAGAACAATGAGAAAGCTGCTTGCAATTATTGTCTGTTATCTACTTTTTGATTGTGCACCATCATTTCACGTAGAATGAACATGCTAACTCTTGATTCATGGTATTTATTTTAAAGTTTCTTCACAATTTTTCCTTGAAATGTAGCGATTGATGATTTGGACACCTGACAATCAAAACTGTGGTGTGGCAAAGACATTAATTTGATAGCAAAATTGTAGTGGAGTGGAGAATGATGAATGAATGCAGTTTCAAGGGACCAAATATTATTTATTTTCTTTAGGAAAAGTACTTTGAGATTCATGTAGTACTGGTTTTTTGAACCTGACTGCATTTCAATCCATGGAATGTTTACTGTGCCATGCGTATTGTATATTGTGTGTGATTCTGTGGATTACCTTCCCCTTTCCACTTGCTATTTTCTATCCTTGTTATTTTCAATGGGGTTTAATCAGTTGAGTTTTTAACAATAATTTCAGTTTTGACAGATTAGAGACGATTACCACTTTTCATGTTCTTGCTAAAAAAAGAGTCAGATCACCCTGGAGCAGTTCTGGATGGCAACAATGTCTGGCATTTTTTTTTTTTTGCCTTTTTTTTTTAATTGTTCTAGTTTTTCCCTTGTAGGTGAATTGTGCAATTGGATAATGAAACTTTCCCTTTGCATGAGGCTCCCGCTCTCGCAAAGGCTAATTCGCTTTTGAAGCATTGCTAGAAATAAGTTTCTGTTCATTGTTGTGAACCCATTTCGTTTATTTGAAGCCAATTTTGATCCATTCCGGCGTCTCACCTCGCCGCAAAAACAGAATATTATAACTTGGGCTGTCTCAAAAATACCCAGATAACGAAGAACCGATCCCAACTCGCTCAAATGTTGCTGGCCTCTCTCAGATTTCTTCGTGAGTGGTTGTTCTTTCTTGTATAGTGTGTGCACATGTGATGGCTATGGCATTTCAAAAGCTACCCAGAAGCCAAGGGAGAGAGAATGGATTTTTATTATGATTTGGACATGCAGGCATCTAGCTGGAAAAATTCTATTATTGAAAAGCAGTCGCAAAACATAAACTTTTGATAGGTTTTTACGACCTTCAGACCTTTCTACAATAGCAAATGGGAAGTGGTTCGTTGATTTGTAACAGGTTGTTTCAGAATTGTTTCAATTTAGCCACTAAAACAAGAATATATATATATATATATATATGAGGAGGAAAGAATCATTATTTTGTACACAGCCGCTCCAGAAGCCATGTTTCAGGCTGAGATCTTACTTCAGTCTTTGATGTCTTCGAGATACAAGGTATATGCGCCCAAACACCCACCGTCTACCTACTCTTGAAATGGTTTGCTGCAAATGGATACCAATCATGTGAATCGGATAATTGTTTTCTATAGTCTTGTTTTGTTTCTTGAATTTGTTTCTTCTATTTTTTTTAAGTTCATCAAATCAGATTAATAACAAGCACATCTTACTTGGTGCAAAACGGTGGCTAGCTTATACAGTTTCAATATGCAAAACCTTGTATGCCTAGTCTCTGAATGAAGGTGGTTGTTCGATGTAAAGATAAAAGGTCTTGGAAATGCATTAGTTGGAGGCTCAGAATCTGATGCAAAACTTCGTAATGAAAGAATATTTCCAACCCTCTATCCCAGAGCCCCACATTGAATGGGACCATAATTGAGTAATAACCCTTCGGGAGAATGCGAGATGCAAAATGCAAAATGCAGTACCATGATTTGTATGTGCTTCCTTATAACAAGAAACTGTATAAATGAGATCATAAAGCAGTCTTACAATCAATATTCACATATTTAGCTCCTTAAACAAGAAACAGAATAATAATTTTGGCATCAGAAGATTAATTACCTCAACGTTGGTGCGGAATTCTAGTAAACTTTCACATACATGACAATCTGCTCGATGTGTGGAGTTGTTAGGTTGATATGATTTCACAAAGGCATATACCTGCACAAAGACACCAAAATCAATGAGAGAAGGAGCTTTCAAAGTTGATCCTGATTTTGTTAGTTGTAAACAGCTGAATACATTTCTATCGAATTGTGGATGAAAAGTGAAGTGGAAGCTTCTAAGCATTTTCATATTAATACAAGGCTTTGTTAACACGAACCTCCTCGCCACAATTTGGGCATGCTCCCTTGAGTGCCACCAAGTCATTCCTCCATAGACCTTGCAGCACCTTCACTGTGAAAATGGGTTCTCAAGTAAAAATCCATAATTTCAATTAAGTAAAAGAATTGAGATTTTTTCCCCAGTAAAGATCTATCTTCTCCTATTTAGGTTTAGGTTTTGACTGTGTTCAAGGTTTAACTAATGAATCCAATAAAAACACAGAGATAATATAAAGTCTCTCGAGCTTTTATTTTAAACACACAGACGCACAAATCCATATATGCAAATAATATTTCCTTATCATATGGCATGTTTCACTAGCCCAACCTGACATAAGGTTTTTTTATTATTATCATGAACTAGGTGGACAAAATGATCGTGTCAACAAGGTTTTCTGGCATAATAAAAAAAAAAGAAGACAATAATCGACTATGATCAATCAACAAAGATTGATCATCGACCATGATCAATCAACAAAGATTGATCATCGACCATGATCAATCAACAAAGATTGATCATCGACCATGATCGATCAATCATGATTGTCCAGTAAAAGCTATTTCAATTTCATTTCTTTTTCCTAGTTATATTAAAATTTCTTTTCTATTTAAGCCACAAAGTTTTGATTTGATTTTCCTAGAGTCAGTTTTATTTGATTTAGGTTTTTTCTTGTTTAGATTTTCTTGAATAGAAACGGATGGTTTTAAGTTCTGATATAAACAACTTTATGTATTATTAAAGAATAATCAAAATTTATGAAATAAAGATCTTTCAAAATATATCATAGTTTTCTCTAAAATCTTCTCCATGAATTAAAGGTTATGACCTAAGGGCATGAGAACCATGGTTTCTTTCTCTACAGTTTAGAGTTGTAAACTTTAAGGCTTGAGAAACCTTAACACTATACAATGTGTCAATTGGTATGAAAGTAGTTTGACCTATTCGATGAACAGAGATATTAGCTGAGTCTTCTCACCTCATGATGCAGTAGGTCATCTGGGATACTAGATACTATGAAGGCATGAGAGGCAATGTGAGACACGACACAACAAAGATTTGATCAATGAGAGCATTCTATAGCATACTTAATTGGGCAAATGGATCAAATATAAGGAGGCACAGACAAGACTCGTTAAGAGAAGAGAGATGCGCTCAAAGACTTGCCTAGAGGCAAACCAAATCCTAGGTCTATTCCTGCAAACTCATATGAGCATCATGTTTATTGAAAGAGTGGTGTATGCAATAGGCGATGCATCGATAACCCAGTTCACAGCAACCTTTCTGTAGAAGTGTTCCTAATTTTAATAAAATTCCTTTTTTATGGGAATTTTTTGAAAAGGAGATTAATTAGATGGTTGTCAGAAGTGGAGCTTACTTTTATTTAAACAAGATTACTTGTTATTTAAAAACTAGAATTTGCCATTCGTAAGCTTATTCATGGTGTTGAAGATTGGTGGTTTGAATTTCTAGAAGATAAAGCTTGTCTATAATTTCATCATGACAAATTTTGAGAAAATTATTAATCTTGAGCTTGTACAAGATGATTATGAAAGGGATCTTTTACTAGTCATTTAAGCAATCATGTCATTATTACTTGCCTTCTTTTCAACCATCACCATTAGCAAGGAGGCAAAACTTAAAGGAAATATTGTCTCTTCAAAACAGACAATCTCAGCAGCAGTGACAATAGCAGCAACAACAGTAGCAGTAGAATTATAAGGAGAAGATGAAGGACCAAGACAAGCAAACACTAGGTTTTGTCATAGAAGATGAAAAAAATGACAGCCATGAAGATGCAATGGATGAGGGATGTGTGAAACAACCTCAAGCATTAGATGTCAAAGAGGACCACAAAAAAATTGAAAAGGAAGTTTGGGAAGTCAATATTGTTGGACGGGCTCATATGGTAAAACATGAAAACATTGTTGGCGTTACCTCTACAAATGAGTCTGGACGGAAAGCATTTCTGGAAGCAAGCTTGACTTGCCATTAGAGACACTTGACAAGGTTGTATCTTCAAAAAAGCATTGAGCAACTGATGGATACTTGGTAGTATAGATTTTGATAATAGGTCAGTCAATATGTTTATGAATGAGTTCAAGAAGAATTGTAATATGGGAAAAAAGATTGCTTCCAAGTTAAAGATGCTTGCTGAAAAGTCCACAGTGGAAGGGGATAAATATCTGGTTAAATTTGAAGGTAACTTCAAAATTCTTATCTTCAATCCCCCTAGTGTCGCAAAGCTATCCTATATAGATTTTGTTGGTTTAGACTAATTTGATTATGACGTGGATATGCTATCATATAGTATGGCAAAAAGATTAAGGGTCGATTTCAAGAGCAATCGGTTTGAACAAGTTACATGAAGATTTGGAAAGAGATTGGACCAGCTAATTTATTTCAAATATTTATCCAAATGGCTTGAGAGAGTTCAGTTTCTAACCATGAACTCGATGATGAGTTCTCCTCAAATGGAAGAATGGAAAAGCCTGACATGGGGTGTTATTTTTTTAATTATGGGCCAGGTGGACAAAACAAAGCTCTAGAAGAAGTCTGAGCATGTCAACAAGGATTTCTAACAGATTCGAAAATATTAGACAATGATTGACCATGATCAATAGATAGTGATCGATTGACTAAGATCGTCCAGTAGAAGTTGTTTGAATTTTATTTCTTTTTCCTAGTTAAGTTATAGAGTTTTAATTTGATTTTTCTAGTTAGGAGTCAAAGTTTTATTTTATTTAGGTTTTTTCCGATTTAGATTTTCATGATTGGAAAGGGACAATTTAAGTTCTTATATAAACAACTTCGAATATTATGTGAAGAATAATGAGAATTTATGAAATAAAGACCTTTCAAAATACATAAGAGTTTTCTCTACAATTTTCTCCACAGTTAAGGGTTGTAACCTTAGACTTGAAAACTTCAGTTTCTTTCTCTATAATTGACAATTTGTTCCATGAACCTATAGAATGGATATGAAACTGTAAATAATAGTACACGCAGCTCAGACAAGCCACTCAAACATTTGAACTTCCAAGATTTATCCCTGACAGGTAAAGTTTTTCAGATTTGAGTATCTTTTTGAAGATTCGTCTGACATCATTCGTCTGTTTTTAAGGATCCCATATACTGGAAATTATGGAAGGTGACAAATTGAAAATTTCTCTAACTAGGGGTAAAGAGTCCTCCGTAAAATGTAACTTAAAATTCATTATTTCATAAAATTTCTTGATTACTGAATTACAGAAGATAAGGTAAATTAAAAGTTGTTACCCGAAGCAGATGCAATTGGATAGCCAATCAAAGCACTCACTGCCATAAAGAGAATACCATTAACTGTAGCGAGAAACCCAATAATAGGCGTCTGGTTGCCGTGGGATATTACCGAGCCAAATGCATCTTGGTAAGCCAGGCCAATTGTGTAGATTATAGGCAGAGCGCACGCTGAACAGCCAACTGTAAGAAACAGGATCCAAATACTTGCTAGTGCAAACGCCTGTGATATATCTGCCTGCCCTACAGCCATGCCAATCAATCTTCAAGTCGAGAGAAAAGATAGAAAGAAAATGGCCAAGCTGCATCTTACCAATTAAAATGAATAAACAACATCGAGAGAAAAAAACTTTCATAATTATCCATGATTCCCCCCCTTTATGGTGGGCATCATGCAAAACAGCAGAGAACTTCCCTGCTTGTAGTCACATATTTTTACGCATATAAAGAAACGATTCGATAGCTCATTACCTCAGCATCAGAGTATGTTGACTGTCGTCTAATACTGCAGCGAGGGTACTTGACAACACATTTGGAACCATACCACCGCAATTTTAACTGCTTCAAATAATTGTTGGGGTAAGGAATTCGAGAGCTGTCGAAACTAAAAGTTTGATCCACAAAGGTACAGAATCAAATTTTATTACCTCAACTCTATCAAACATGTCATCTATTATCAAAGGTTTACCACTGTAATATGCATCTCGTGCCTAAAACAAACATCAATTCAATACCGCACAGTCAGCCCACTTCTCCACAAAAAAAATCAATAAGATAAAAAGCATGAAACCAAAGTAACGAGAAAATGTTCAAATTAGGCCCAAAATTAAAATAATGAAGAAATCTTACGCACTTGACGATAGAGAGCTTCGAGAGTTTCTTGGCTTGCAGTCTCTATTGGGCCAACGAATAAGCAAGACGGTCCTTCCGGTGCAAGTGCAACCTTACGCGTTCTTGACATTCCATTGCTACTCGTCGCAGAAAGGCGAGCCCAACAAAATGAAGCACCCTCTCTCCCAGACCTGCTAGCTCTGTTGTAGGATGACAGCTCAATCACGTGACGAGAGATGTATGGGCACGTGCCTGCCATGCTACTCTTAGAAAACTGCAGTTGCCGAGAACAAGCGGCACCGCCTTGCTCCACTGAAATGGTTTGTGGCCAGGGAAGGAAGGAACTGGATTTTTAAATGGTTGCGATTGTTTTATGACGAGAATGCCCCCTTCTGTGGCTCTTATCTGTTGGTTTATCATGGCGCCTTGTAATTATCTCTTGCCGGCTTTTGGTTTAGTTGAGTTGAATAAATTATTCAAAATATTGAGGTAGCGTCTGTTTTGAAACAGAATGATGTGCGGCGTCAGCGCGGCTAGAAAACTGTTTGTCTGATATTTAAATTTATTTTTTTTCTAAAATTTATTTTTTTAGTATTTTAAATTTTTTTAATATCTTAATATTAAAAATAAATTTTAAAAATTATTATTTTAATATATTTTTAAATAAAAAAGTATTTTCAAGCATAACATTTACCATACGCCTAACAAGATTGAAGAATAGACATGAAATTGCGTTTTGTGAGGTTAGATTAACTTTTTATATAAAAAATGTATTCAAGTAATGTAAGTGTGTTTGGAAAAATATTTATCATTTAAATTATAGATTTAATTCAGTTAAATAAATTGTGTCTATTTAATTAGATAATAAAAAAAGCAATGACAATAAATAGGCCAATTGTTTTTTAAAACAATATCACAATAATTTGAGAAAAAATTTTTTAAAAAAAAATAAAAAAAATATCAAAATTAATTCTTAATCCATTAAATATGAAAGAATGAGATTAGAACAAAAAAAAAAATACTTAGGTTCAAACTAAATTAATATGACAAATCGATAATATAGATAATAAGGAGCGAGCTAACCGAATTAACCCATCAAACTTACAATTCAGATCATGAAATTAAGATGACCTAATAAAGAAATAAAGTAAATCAAAAAGCCCATTGAAAAAAATAATATCGAATAATAAAATCAAAAAAGAAAATAAGTTTCTCTTTTTAAAAAAAAGATTTCAACTTGTGTCAATTTTTCAACTCATAACTCAGATAATTAGACTAAAAATAATATATTTGAAAAAACTATGAAGTCTCAAATATTGAATAATGAAATTGAATAAAAAAATTTAATTATATAAAATAATCTAAAACAAATAGTAATTAAAAGAACAAGAGTCAAAATTAAAATAAAAAATAAATTAGAGAACAATTACAAAATTTTTTTTATTAAAATGTGAAATTAAAAAGAAGTATCAATTTAGCAAAAGAGACAAAAAAAAATTAAAAAGTAAAGATCAAATTGTAAAAATTAATAAATTATAAATTAAGATTTAAGGATGAAATTAAAAATAAATAAAAACTTTACAAAAAAGTAAGGAAAATAATTAGAAATAAAAATGACAAGGATCAAATTAGTAAGAAATAATATATTATAAATTTGGATTGAAGTATGAAATTGAAATAAAATAAATAAAAATGTCAAAAAAATTAAAAATTAAAATAATAAAAACTAGAATAGAAATATTAATATCTAAGAGGACAAGTATGAAAATTTAAATGGCCATCACAATTTTCAATGAAAAGAGAAGGGAAAAAAGAAGAAGAAATTATTGTCAATGATAAACTATGCCATCTTTTACGTATCAATAACTTTTTTATTAAAATATTATCTTATGTTTATTAAAAGATTAAAGTGTCATCCATCAACTTTATAATAATAATAAAAATAATAAAAGACAAAAACATTCTTGTACACAAGCTTTAAAATTTTTGATTCTAAGTGAAATTGAGTCATTTTAAATAACTGTAAAAAAAAAATTATAAAGCCTTTTTATATTAATTTTAGAATTTTATTTTTAAAGATAAATAAGTGATTTTATTGTGCTGAAGAAATAAAAAGATAACTTTTACCCCTGGTGAGGTGTATAATAACCAATTAGTATTGTAAAAGTACCAAAACACCCAAACTTCAATGCCATTGATTTTTTAGAAAAGCAAAAAGGTAACTACACTATAGTAGCATGGTGAATGTGCCTTTCCTTCAGCTTTTCTTCTCATGTGTGTGTATTTTTGTAATTTTTGTTTTGGCATTATATAAATTTACCTTAAAACCTACTGCATAGACATATTTATTTTGTCCATTAATATATTTTTAATTAAATATATCTGTGTCTTTTTTGAATTTGTCTATTCTATCCAGACACGAATTAAAAGCAACTCTAAAATTGTAATTTTCTCATAAATTAAATTTATGAGTAATGCTTTTTGTATTTTTATAAAAGAGAAAATAAAAATATAAAATCTTTGCGTCTGCCGGGAGTCGAACCCGGGTCTATTGCTTGGAAGGCAATTATCCTAACCGTTGGACTACAGACGCTGGGTTTATTTAAATCTTCGATTCCTAATAATTATTCAATATATCACAGCAGTAAACTTTTTTTATAGTATGAGTTCCACTGCGCTGTTCATAATCATATACAAGAATAAGATTGTGAGAAAAATAAAGTTTTTTAATTAGAGGTCTTTTTTCCTCTTGCATAAGGGCTGTGACAAACTTCATATTTATCAGCTAGACCTTGGACTTCCCATCTCTGCACAGAGCAAAGTTCTTGTCTTCAATGGCCTCCTGTTGCAATGCTTTTGCAAAGCCCGGGAGGCCAAGCTTACTGGCTAAATAAGCTTCACAACCCAAACTACCAAGTCAAACTGAACTCATATCAGAAGCATGGATGCAGCACAATCATATTTAGAACTCATCTGCCACATCTTTTTTGTTTCTTCTGTTCTTGTAACATGTGCTTGATTATGAGAGACCTTCAATGTTGATCCAAGATCTTTCAAAGAAAAAAAAAAGGGGGCAATGTTGTATGATAAGAATCTAATCGAAACAGTTGATGTTTCTAACTTATTTTTGTTAAAATCATTCCAATATACACTTTGAATTCGGAATAACCAAAACTTATTTATATATATAAAAAGATTGTACATTCTATCTCTTCTCTAAGATTTAAAAATCCTAATACATTATCATCTTTGACCTATCGAAGAAATGATCCCATTCATGTTTCCCTTCTGTCCCAAATAAATTTTTCTTCCAAGTATACTCTTCTATATCTTCAGAAAAATTCTTTCCAGCTTTAATATCCATCTTAATCTTCTCAACTCTTTCAAGAACCCCATCAATTGTGAGATCAAATGCATCTTTAAGGGTCTCCAATCCATAACTTGGATCAGCATACACCATGCCTGGAATCAGCTTTATAACCTCTTCTCTCATAGCCCATACTCTTTGTATAGGAATCCGAGATAACGTCCTCTCAATGCTGACTTTCTCGTCTTTTATCTTGTTTGCCGGTATGAACACGGAGTATTTAGTATAATCCCTCGGGAAATGCCATAAATACTGGGCATAAGATGAACCTGGATGGAAGAAAACTGGAATGCACCCAGCCAAGATTGAATCAAAAGTTGATCGCCTAGTATAGGAATCCCCTGGAGGCTGCAAGCAGAACGTAGAGCTTTGAAACATTTTCATCAAATTAACTGGTTCATAGCAATTGCTTGAACCGGTAATACATTCTAGCAATAGGCATTTTTCCCTTGCGGCCTGGCACTGTTCAATAATGTCACTACGGATAGAATCTGGGAGGTCAGGTCTCGGCCCACCTGCGAAAGAAAACAAGAACTGCCTTTTCAGTCTTCTCATCCTGTTTTGCCATTGAAACACTTCGTTGTCACTTGAAGGATGAAAGTATGTTGGATAGGGTACTGCAAAGTCATTGTTGTTCCACGGACTTGATTCAATAGTTAACACTGTCATGTTTCTAGATTCAGGCAAAATCATAAGCTGGTTGCCCCAGTCATTGTTGTTGTTCGTTAATCTCCTGAAATCCCAAGTGATCCTTCCAGCAACCATGAAGTGGTCACTACCCCACAATCTTTTCCACTCGGGGCTTTCTCTTAGCCACCTCACAAGATGACGAGAATAATAATCTTTCATCTTCTTGTCAGCATTCCACAGATAACGAGCAACGTCAAGCCCAGAATAGTAAGGGACAAAGATTGCTGAAGCCAATGAAGAGTCATTGGTTAAGCACTTGTATTGCTTCATTTTATGGTGGAAAATGATTTCTAGCATGAACTGGTTTGTATCATACCAGCCAGTGTTTGAGAGCGTCCTTTCCAAATTCTTTAGCTGGGGACCAAAGCCAAAGTTTGACAGGTAGGGGCACATATTAGACCATTCGTTAAGTGATTGACAATGCCTGACCAAATCACCATTGAATCGGCTTGGAAGGTTATGGATATAAATGTATCGGCCTACACATGATTCAGGATGTGAATCCGAATTGGTTTGCCTCCTTATTTGATCTTCCTTGTTAGGCTGTTCGATGACCTCCTCGATTACCTTCTCTTCTCTACGAAGTGAATGATCCACCTGTTTCTTGACCCGTTTCTCCCTTGCCGGTTTCTTGACCCGTCTCCTCCTAGCCTCTCTAGGAAGTGAATGATCAAACGGTTTTTTGACCTGGTTCTCCCTTGCTGTACTCCTTGCATTACCAGATTCTTCTCTGTTTCCTTCACCAAAGACTTTGTTGATCGATCGAGCTTCATTTTCTGTAAGATGTATTTGATTTTCCGGTTTTGATTCTTTCCCAGCATTAGATACTTCACGAAGATACTTGTCCCAATCACCACCGGTAAAAAAATTGTCGACAGGATTACCTGTTGCTTTCGTATCCATATCCATAATAGAGTCTGGTGCAACATGCCCTGTTTCTTCATTGGAATTCCAATTCACACCACCAAAACTCGATTCATTGGTATCAACAAAATTATCATAATGGTGTTTCAACAAGAAATCATCCTTCTTATCAAGTTTTGAGCCCGAATTAAAGAAGAAGTAAAGCAATAAGAACCATAAAAGAAACACGACCGTAAAATACCAGAATTTGCTGCAACCCTTTTTAATTATCGGCACCTTCTTCATCAATCCCTCTTGATCATGCATGTATCTATTCTTCTCGATAAGCACTTGCTGTAAGAAATGGGATAGAAGAGAGAATCAGCTGGGATTTGGTGTTTAAGGATATGAAAGAAAAAAAGAAATGCACGTAGGAATTGATTAATTTCTAGGGAAGGGATTTCCCTTCAGAAAGAAAATATTATAGAGAAAACCAATGATAAGGAAACAAGAGAGAAGCTCTATAATTGTGGTGGCGTTGAAGCATTCAAGGATTTTGATCCATAGAATGTTCAGAGAATAATTAACCAGTTTTAAGTGTCTAGTCTGTCCTTAATTGTAACTTACTTGATCAAACAAAAATATATCAACGATAATAATAGTTAATTAATAAACAAAGATCATTAAATTCATGCTGATATTTACAATCCAACAGTTCAGAGCGAGCGAGGGTATTTTTTTTGAACGGGCAGCGGGTTTTCTTTTCTTTTTAATTTCTTCTGAATTGGTGCTTCTAATTAAATCATCAACAAGCACATAAAAAACAAATATATATATATATAGATAGATAGATAACTAAACTAAATATTCCCTTTTATTAATAATAATACTAAAAAGTTGTTTGAAAATATTGATAGTGGTTGTCCTGGTTCAAAGTATTTTTTGTGTGAATATATATTAAAATAATATATTATTTTATTTTTTTAAAAGTATTCTTGACTTTAGCATATTTAAATAATTTGAAAATATTAAAAAAATATTTATTTTTTATAAATAAAATTTAAATTTTAAAAAAATATAATTTCAATTGCGTTTCCAAACACTTTATAAGTTTTTTTTATGTAACTTGTGTTATATATTTTTTTTTTATTTTTGATAATAGTACATTCAAACAATCTAAAAATATTTATACAATATTAATTTTAAACAAAGAAATTTTTTAATTTTTTTTAAAACATGATTTTAATGATGTTTTGGGATACTCTATAAATCTTTTTAGGTAATTTGGTGGCCTTGGAAGGCCACTTGGGCTAGGTGATTGCATTTTCAGATTTTTAAGGGGAAAAAAAAAGATTGATGTTAGGCAGCAATCCACCATATGCTGAGAACTTTCCAAGTTCTCCATCATTCCTCAAATCCAACAACAGATACCTTACTACTATTTTGTTCTTCATGTTATCCCTTGATGCATTTTGAACAAGCTCTAAAACCTAATTAACCCACATAAAATATAAAAAAGCTAACACAGAGAGTTAGGAACATACCCTCATATCTCTCGGTCAGACAAGACAAACAACACAAACTTATACTTGAGAACTTCAGCAGAAAGCTTATTGTTTGTAGCTTGATCAAATAAAATCATGTTGTTCACCTTCTTCTGTGCTTCACCTCCTTCCATTTCTGCATATCAAACCCTTACATCTCATTAAAAATAGCATACAATCATATAGAATCCTTAAAAACGAATAAACATGTTCAGACCATTAGCCTTTTTTGTATCCCATCTCGTTTAGAAATGCAATGAAAATCATGTTTTATAATTTTTTAAAATTTTTTTGTTTAGTTTTAATATTTTTTAATATTTTAGATTATTTTGATGTACTGGTACAAAAAAATAATTTTTAAAAATAAAAAATACTTTAAAAAACAATAATTATTACATTCTCAAACATACACACTATATTAGAAGGATATAAAAGATACTTTGAAGTCAAATGAATTACTCTATGCACTACAACTCAATGCATTATATTTAAAAATATAGTTATGGTTGATTTTTAAAGTGTTTTTCATGTTGAAATATATCAAAATAATTTTTTTATTTTTTAAAAAATTATTTTAAGATTAATGCATCAAAACGATTTAAGATATATAAAAAATGTAATTTTTAATATAAAAAATTAAATTTTTTAAAAATATAAATACAACCATATTTTTAAATACTTACTTAAATGGCTGCATAAATTCCTCACAAAACTTAATCGAATGTCAAGCAACTAATTCAAAGAACAAAAAGGATAAAACTATGATAATAATTCATAAATATTATAACCACAAAACACATCATCACCACTAAACACTAGTTGATTTAATAATAGACAACAGTTTATGACAATCTATTTTAAAAGCTGCCCTAAGATCAACATATAATTTCACAACAATTAAATGCTAAGGTCTGTTGCCTCAGTAGCCCTCATGTCATCATTTAGGAAAAAGTAAGCTAAAAATGAAATCAGGCAATCTATTACGAGAATAATTTTATAAAAAAAATAAAAAAATAAAAAAAATAATTTTTTAATTAATCTATTGTGTGAAATTAAAAATAATAAAAAAATTAAAACATTCTAATTAAACGGTTAAACTTATGATTTAAATTATAAAATTAAGATAATTCTGTAAAAAAATTTACAAAACTTAATCTTTAATAAAACTAATATTGAAAGATGGTGTAATTAAAAATAAAACAATTTAAAAATAAATCTAAAAGAAGGGAGAAATAATGAGGAGGGCAGCATAGAAATTAAAAAAGATGTTTAAGGACAAACCAGCCTTTTCGAAAAAAATTACAAACCCTAGGTTTCCATCAGATAAATACCACACTCGAAGGACTGGCGAGCCGTCTCTCTTTCACTCTGTTAGATTCGTAGCAAATTCAGGGTTTAAGGAGAATCAATTCGAAATCAAAATGGGAGTTTTCACATTCGTTTGCAGGTGCTCTGGTAACGAGTGGAGTGCCAAGCAGATCGCCGAAGGCGATATTGAGGCCTCCGCTTCCTCCACCTTCGAGCTGCAAAGGAAACTTGTCCAATCTGCTCTCTCCGCTGATTCCTCTGGCGGCGTCCAGTCCTCATTCTCTTACGTCACGCCTTCATCCGCCGTTTTCCAGGTCCTCACATTTTCTCTCTTTATCGTTTTGTTTATTTTCTTGCTTTAAAGTACAATTATTTGATTTAGTATCTCATCATGAAGTATATCTTTTGTCCGTTTTGTTAATAAACCTTTTGCTGTTTGTTCAAACAGTTAAGGGTTTTGAAGCATCATCTCATAACCATAAATGCATGTATGTGTGTTGGCTTGCACTGCAGTGAGAAACTTATTCATCTGATCTTTTTCAAGTTATTTTTATTTAATTGAACAATTGTTTCTAATTTGGAATATAATTTAGTTATCTAAATTAGAATTTGTAGGCAAGAATAGTTGTCATATGAGAGTGCAAAATATATGTGGATTTGGCATTCGATGTTAGTTTTAGTTGTCTAATGAGGTGGGTAAATTTTGTTTGGTGCAGGTGATCATTGGTGGTGGCTGCGGTGGAGCCTTCTTTGGCGGTGGTAGTGGAGGTGCAGCAGCAGCTCCAGCAGGAGGTGCAGCAGCTGCAGCTGAGGCACCTGCTGCTGAGGAGAAGAAGGAAGAGGAGCCAGAGAGTGATGATGATATGGGATTCTCTCTTTTTGATTAAGGCGATTGCTTAGTTGATGTGTCGTCGTTGATCTGTCTTGTTTCATTCTGTATGGTTTTGACTCATGTTGCAAAATTTTACTAGCCCTGGTGAATTGGATTTAGATCAGATTAAGTGTTTTTGGATCAGAGGTGGGTATATTGAATGAGTTTATATTTAGCATTTTATCATGTTTTAAGCTTCTGGTTGGTTATTGGAGTGTCTCTTGTTATGTGTCCGCTTGGCTGGCTCTTGTGATGCATGCGAATCGGTTCCTGCCTCTGGTTTGATAGTTGATTTAACTAGAGTGTGGTTTTCTTTATTAAAGTTTTGGGATTAGCATGACTTCGTTTGCAAGTGTTGTTCAATGCAATTGTGAGATTCGACTTGGCTCCAACCTCCGATCTTAATAACATTTAATACAATTAGGGATATCCTTACTCCTAAGATTTGTGTTTTGAAAGGTTCTAGCATGCTGAATGAAAGATTATCAATAGTATTTCCAATGTTTCACACCCCTTCAGGAGGATAGCCACAGATGCTTCCGATGTTAGTATGTTGCAGCTTTTTCTCGTTTTTTTCCGTTTCAACCACAAACCCTCAATGGTAACAGGGTGCATGTTAAAGCAAGCTCCAGAGCAACAAATTTGCTTAGGCCTTGACATTACTTCTGGATTCATCATTGTTGCCGGTAATATAGTTGGAAGGATCGTGGAAGATCCTTGCAACTTGCATGAAGACTCCCTATATCAATGGCGCTTGTATTACTTCTTGAGAATTATTTGAGGCAGCTCTCAGACCGTTTAAACTGAAATAAAAATCAAATTATCAAAAAAAAAAAAAAAAACACATCCAACGTGGAAGTAGATATTGTTTGGTCTTGGTCTTGGGTTTAGATTTGGACATCATCGGAATGGACCAAGATTGTTTGTCTGGGATGCAAGCTCAGCTGTTTAGGGATTTTCTTTCGCGCTAAAAAAAAAAAAAGGGCACTTGGTTTTAATCGCCCGTCTCTCCGATTCTGGACCAATTTTCATGCTTCGTAGCTCTTAATAGATGACTTCGCAGAGTTATTAGCTTGTTGAATCGGCTAGAGCTATTAGCTTCACCTGAATTTTTTTATGATGATTCAGAGGTTTGGAAATATATTTTTTCTTTTTATATTATCGATATTCAGGTGTCCCTCCTCTTCTTTTTCTTCTTCTTTCTTTTAATTTAATTCTTAAAATGCGAAAGCTTCTTGCTTTGCCTGATGATGAAATCCCTAGATCACTCCTCGATATCGATATGTATGTTGCATATTACATTTCCTGTAACCATAACATATGGACCCTCTCTCTCTCTCTCTCTCATGTATGCACCTCCTATATGAATTTAAGCTTTGGAATAGAGCTGATCTTTTACCATTTAGAAAATAACTCTTCCATTGCTTTCATTAATGTTTTGGAATTGAACAAGAGGTCTCAACTTTGATAATTTTGCTGCTTGGCAAAATCAGTCTTTTGTTAAATGGAATAACCTAGATTTCTGTAGTGAAATTAACTGGACTGAAAGACCATGGACGAGGTAGCTAGAATAGTGCTTCAGGGGAGAGCCAAACACGAGTCAGGATTCAGGACCACTGACTTATCCAACAAGATTTTAATTAAGCATTTCTTGATATTACTTCTTCCCTTGCATATTCAATAAGACTTTATTTTGTTGCTGTGGTTTATCCTTTTAATATGCCTGAGTGGGGCGTTAGCTTTTTCTACCTCAAGCATTTGTTGTTTTAAAACCTTGAATTTCTGATACTATTTACATTATTTTTTGGTTAATCATGCATTTACATACCATGGCCATGTCCGCATCTGCAAAATTTAGTTCCAGAGTTTTTGACCCTTGGATTCAAATATTTACTGTGATTATTTTGGACTTTTTCAGGCTGCGGATCAGGACTTTGTGGGGAGGCATTAACTGAAAATGGTCATCGATGCAAGATTTATTGTTATTACGATGGAATATGCAATCAAACTTGCAAGCTTATTTTCCATGGGATTCAATTTATATTTATCAATGGAATGATTATCTTTTGTTGCAGGGCATACCACTTCGACACCTGGAGTTATTGATGGTGCCATCAGTATTTCAGCTGTTCAGGTTTTACTCTCTAGTATGCTTTTGACATGTATGCATGTACTATGCAAGTGTTTTTTTTTAGAACTTGTCCATAAAATTCATTTGCAATTCAGTATTCTTGGCGAACCTCATCTAATTCTTACTATGCTTCCCGTAGTCATCTTCTGACATTCCACCTATACGAAGTTATTTCAGTTAGGCATAGGCTTGTCTTTTGCTCATCCTGTTTAACTTGCATTTTCCTTGTGTTTTTTAATTAACACATCACTTAATAAAAGAAATAAAAGGTTGACATTCATGAATTAGTCATAGCCTTCCCTTGAAAAAGAGGAAATTGTGGAGCAAGTTACAGTTTTTCAAGGCAAAACGTTTGATACATTGCTAAATTTAGTTTTTAGTTGGAACTTGGAAGGTCATGACTAGTCTCTCTCCTTACCCTACCTGTTTATTACTTCAACTAAGGACTAGGAGCCAAAGCATGCTTATGCTTTACCCCTTCCTTTCTTACTGAGATTTTTATAGAGAAAGTAAATTAATGTTGCAAGGCGGACCATTCTAGATGGCAGGAATTTTTAATCGGACAGACAATTAGCAGTAAATCTTAAGTGGTTGGATGAGTGGGAAAAATGAGATTTTGGGGAGGATGTTTTAGAGAAGTTATGATATTAAAATTACGGGTCTATGGTTTCCCTGTGAAAGTCACTAACTGAATTTGATTTGTTTCTTTAATTTTTATTTCCATAATACATAAACTTGAACCTCTATTCTAATAGAACTGTCAATGTTTACAGAATTGCACTCTGGAGCTGGTAAGCTGGTCTGGTGATGCTTCTCCTAGCCTCTTATATTTCCATATCTTTTTGCATTTCCTTTGTATGGGTTGTTTGTCTATGGAGTGCCTTTTGCTAACCTTATTCTTTTGACTTTCAATTTGGCTCCTAGTGGTTATGCAAAGCCGATAAGTCCTTGCATGAGCCAAAACTAAGACTGAAGCAAGTTCCTTCTCTTCTCTTTTCTGTTTTTGGTTCATGTAGTCTGTCAACTATCAAATCTTGTTTGGGGTCAACTTTGGGCTTGGTTTCTTCTGTATATTTTTAGAGACAAAACTGGGGTTCATTAATGAAAAGAAATAAAGTTTAATACATCTATTACAGACAACTCAAAAATAAGGCCAGAAACTTGTTCTCGAAAAGGACAATCTCTCGGTTCCCTGATGTGTTGTGAGCTAGATAATGAGCTAAATTTCTAGATTGTTAAGGAATGAAGCTGAAACTTGAGTCCTGGAAGTTTGAGCCAATGCCTCTGATATCTGCAATGGTGAGTCCAATATAAGTTGCCTGGGGTCTGCTTCTGCTGTTTACTACCATGCTGACAGTCTGAATGTCACTTTTAATATCTAATTCAAGCAAACCTGCATCCCTGACCAGCAGAAATCAAAATAAAATTGCTCGAGCTTAAAAAAATTCCACTGATGCTTGACCGCTTAGTGTTTTGATGCATCCCTAATGTTCATTCCCTCTTCATCACAGACACCACCACCCAAACCAACTGAGCTTCCATCAAACATTGCAGCCTCAGTATTGAGTTTATATAGAGGAGCTTGCAAAGGGATCCACGCTCAAGCTTACAAGAAATTCAATTCGACTATACTCACAAATTTAAACAAATTTTGTTGCATTCGATTAGATTTCAATCAACAGTAGCTAATGATCAACATTACCCATTTGATTTAGTATCTTTGAATCACTGACGCCTATTTTTTCCCCATTGTTAAATCGAATGATGTTTTTATCGCAGGGCATTCTTTGGATCATTATATAGATTTAGTATCTTTGAATCACTGACGCCTATTTTTTCCCCATTGTTAAATCGAATGATGTTTTTATCGCAGGGCATTCTTTGGATCATTATATAGATTTAGTATCTTTGAATCACTGACGCCTATTTTTTCCCCATTGTTAAATCGAATGATGTTTTTATCGCAGGGCATTCTTTGGATCATTATATAGATTTAGTATCTTTGAATCACTGACGCCTATTTTTTCCCCATTGTTAAATCGAATGATGTTTTTATCGCAGGGCATTCTTTGGATCATTATATAGATTTAGTATCTTTGAATCACTGACGCCTATTTTTTCCCCATTGCTAAATCGAATGATGTTTTTATCGCAGGGCTTTCTTTTGATCATTATATAGATGTTTGGCAAGAGGAGCGAGAGCAGTGTTTCAAGTGTATCCTGAAAACATAGCCCAGCGTGAATTAATTTTGAGACCTGCAATGCATGCTGGATTTGCTGGTGGTGTGGTTATTGATTACCCACACAGGTATGCTAGCCTCTATTTAAAACTCTCATGATGGGCTTTTCATGACTGATAAGGAGAAGCTTAGAAATATTGTTTTTCATATATTAGGTTTTCGCTTGGCTTTGATCGTTCCAGCCCTTTCCAATCCTGTAGCCTGAATGTTCGGGTTGGGATTAAAAGCATATATCCATAGAAGGTTGCAACTTTTTCAAGAATATGAACCTTGAAAGCATGATGTGCTAGATGCTAATTGTCTGCTAATCTTCATTTCATCATGCACGGGCATTCACCTCTCTATCAATTTGCTTTACATTCTGATATGTCATTTTCTTGGGCTGCTTTGTCTTGTATTTTTTGTTTTGTTCAGGCGTCAACTGGGATTGTTTGTAAGCATAGTATCCTTTTCTTTTTAATATGGGGGTTTTCATTCACTAATTATTATATATGCATTTACCGTGGGAATGCAGGTATGCATTCCAGACAAGAACAGACCTAAGAAAAAACGGAAAATAACCAGGAAAGGGTAGTACAGAGAATGGATATTTAAAAAGAAAGAGCAACTGAGAAGAAAAGGAAACGTTGTGCCTCCTGACACCAGATACACTGGTCGAAAACGAAAGGATCGATTTTGATCCTTACATTACATGTGAAGCCATCCTATAGGAAAACTATAAATATAAATCATCATGTATGCTGACCTTCATGCATTTCCTTGCTCGTTCCTGCTGCTGCTCGGTGAATCCATGCTGAAGATCAATCACATCGTGTAGATAGCCAGCATAGAATACTTGATCAGGCAAGTGTGAAATCAGAGGGCGGAAAATGATTTTTCTAGCCAACGCATGAATCTAGTGTCCATCTATTTCTTATAATATATCTATCTATTAGTTACAAACAGCTTGAGCATACTTAACATACGGTTTCTTCTTTTCCTAGATGACCAAGGCAGAGAAACGAACCCCCCCGCCGTGTTTTGTTACTTTACGCCAAGATGAAAAACAAACAAACACAAACTGTAGAAGTACGCAAGCCATACACTGCAAATGTTGTTGATCACACAAATGGGGACACAGTTTGGTTCGTGAACCTTACTGCGTCGATGAAAAGGCCGAATGGAGAACTTTTGGCAATGATGATGAGACTGATGAACATGATCCCAACCGCGGTGTTTCTCTCTCAAACCCTCTTTTAACTCATACCACACTAACAGCTACAATCTCCAAGCCTGCCAAAGGGTATTGATGCTGCTACTACTGTTGTCGCATTTTCCAAGAACTGGTTCGAAACCATTCAATCAATAGCTAGTAATTGAATGTATCTCTGAAAATAGTGTTCTAAAATGTTTTTTTTTATGTTTGTTAATATATTAAAATAATATTTTTTGTTTTTAAAATTTATTTTTTACATTAGTATATAAAATTTTTTTAAAAAAATTTTAATTTAAAGCAATTTTTTTTTCAAAACATAACAAAACAACAATTCAATTATATCACTAAGTCTCGAGCAATTGATTATTTTAAGGGTAAGACACAAAGCTCTATTTGAAGCAATTTTTTTTAAAAAAATACACTACTTAAGTTATAGACTGAATTGGATCAAATAAGATAAGTGTAATTTAATTAGATAAAAAAATAAATGAATTAAATTTAAAAAAAAGAAGCTTATTAGGATAACTTGAAGATTTCTTTTTTAAGAAACAAGTGATATATCTCAATTCATAACTTATTAAATACAAAAATAAACTTAATTTTATCAGTATTTAGTTTCTCAATATAATTAATAATTTTTCATCAATAATATTTTGATTTAATATTAAAGGATATAATATGTCTACCATGTTAAATCATGTTTGTACATAATAGTCGTTGATCGTTTGAATAAAATTTAAAACTCTTTTTAAATTTCATTTTATTTTGACTAATGATTTCTTAGTCAATACTATTTAAGAATAAATAAAATAATTTTTTATAATTTATATAGATATAGGGTGATGAATATTTTCTTGATCACTCAAGTACGATCATATAGTTCATGTTATAACCAATATCTTTTTTTTTTTGTTACCTTAATTAAGATAACATATAACATTATCAAAGCATAACATTCTATATAGAAGACGATTTGGTGATCTAAGTTTAAGGATCATTTACATAACCATCACGTGAGTTTTTTTATAGATATAAGTGATATCTTCATATGTAATTTTTATGCGAGTCAGTTCAGTATACATGTCTTATGACAAGCAATTATATATTAAGTTTAGGTATCCTTTATACCACAACTTATAAGAACAACTGTTTCTTTTCATAAAAAAAATACCATAATATTTACTAGTCTTTATAGTTCTAATTAATATCTAATATCCAAGAGAATATCCACCATAAATATTTTAGAATAAATACTTTGATGTAATAGAGATCATATAATTCTAATAACTATATATTTTTTTCAAAGTATTTTTATCTTATAAGCTTTATATTTATTCTAGATTTATTTAATATAATATTATATGTATAGATATTAAAAATAAATTTAATTTTTATTAATAATAAATATATATATTTATTGGTGAACAATGAGAAGTGTCCATGCCTCTATTGCTTTAATGATGCCGTTTAGTTTTCTTTAATTATGATATTGAAGAAATTTAGTTTAACTAGATTTTTTAATGCAATCCATCTTTCATTTCTATTTTCTTTACGCCACTAGGAGATTTGCTAGAAAAATTATAAGCATCTGCTTTTGATCACAACATGGCATGTGGTCCCACTTAAGAGTCAAATCAATACATGAGAAAACACTTATAAGACAACACAACATGCTTCATCGAGCATGCAGCCCTTTTTTAAAAAAAAAAAATGGTTTATTTGTGGAAGTAAATGCTAGTCTTAAAATGGGTTTGAACGACGCTGATGTAATTACGAAAACTAAAGTCAACGAAAGTAAAAATATAAATAATAAATAAATTGAAACATGAAGCTCGAGGCCAAAGTTATACTTGCCATGCAAGTATTGCCTTGAAAGATATCTTTCGATAAATTAAATTAAATTAAATACAAAAATATGACACCTCGGGACAAATGAAAAGACAACCTTCTCACGTGTCATCGAATTACCGAAGTCATCACGGCAATTACAAGTAACGGCACATCACTCCATGACTGCCCCTGTCGCTTTATCCTCCACAGCAAGAAATTTCCGTCGACTGGTTACCTGTAGATTCATTCGGGCAGCCGGTGCTCATATGACGCCCCGTGTAAGAGATAAGGCTGCTGTCCTGGCACCCACAAAACATTATTTTAAAACCCGATCCGAATAATGGGTTAAATCATGACCCGGGTGACGCAGGACTTAAGTCGAACCGGGGTTCCAGTAAAAAAAGAAAAGTACGACGGGATCCAGTTAAAACTATGCACTAAACAAATAATTTACTACAACATCGGAGATGTGATTGGGAATGTCCAAAGTCTTGCGGTAGTGGCGGGTCAGATTTTCTTTATGGTATCGATATTTTGAGGACCTAAACAGGTAAAAGAAGGTATATAGACGCAAAAGGGGTTGTCTTTTCTTCTTTTACGGAGGAAAACGCGCCACTCATTTGCTAGTCAGTCAGCGCCTCTCTTAATCTTATCCTTCATTAATAGGGTTTCCTCGGTTTCTCAGGTATGTCAATCATTCACTTCTACTCTTTCATTTACTGTCTCAGAGTTCAATTTGTCATGATTATTTAATCTTATTAGCTGAAACTTTGGATCCTGATTGTAATTTATTAGTTTTTCTTATGGAGTTTTGATGTTTTTCTGAGTTTTAGTTTCAAGTAATGAAAAAGATTGTAACTTTATACGTTTAAAGAGCTCAAAAGCTTAGTTTCTGTCAGTTAAATTGTGGATATTGATTGAGTTGATTTGGGGTTCGATAATAGATGGGTTCGGATTCTCGCTACACTGAATTCCCTGGTTCAAACAAATTTGAGGATGAGATCGTGTTTCCGGTTTCGAATCAGTATCAAAATGTTACTAATGGATTCAAAATTGAAGATTTAGACCTCGACCATTTAGAAAATCCACTTGTTTTGCCTGACCCTGAGCCGGGTAACCCTGCTTTGTCATCGATCATGAGCATGGATGGAGATTCTCCTTCTGATGATAACGACTCGGAGAATCTCCTCAAATACATAAGCCAGATGCTTATGGAAGAGAACATGGAAGAGAAGCCCTGTATGTTTCATGACGCGTTGGCTCTTCAAGCTGCTGAGAGATCACTTTATGATATTCTTGGTGAGAAGAACCTGCCCTCCTCACCTCATGAATCTCCTTCTTATGGTGATCAATTTTTGGTTGATAGCCCAGATGATAATTTTTGGAGTAGCCGCATTGATTATAGTAGCAATAGCAGTTCTACTTCCAATACTGCTAGTTTGGTTGATCCTCAATGGAATGGTGAGTCTGGGGAATCCAAACCATCGTTTATGCAAATGCCTCTTTCTACTAACTTTGTTTTCCAGTCTGCTGCAAATCCCAGTTCACAATCATCATTCAAATTACACAATGGGTTTGCAAGTAATAGTGATAGTGCCATAAAGCCCTCTGTGGGTAACATTGTGGTACAGAATATTTTCAGTGACGGTGATTTGGCATTACAGTTCAAGAGAGGTGTAGAGGAAGCTAGTAAGTTCCTTCCTAAGGGTAATCCACTGGTTATTGATTTAGAGAACAGTTCATTGGCACCAGAGATGAACAGAAATGCCCCAAATTTGGTAGTGAAGGCTGAGAAGGAAGACAAGGAGTATTTGCCTGAATGGTTGACAGGAAAGAAGAATCATGAGCGGGAGGATGGAGATTTTGAGGAAGAAAGAAGTAACAAGCAGAGTGCAGTTTATGTAGAAGAGAGCGAACTGTCAGAGATGTTTGATGTGCTATTAGGAGTTGGGGATGGATGCCAGCCACGTCAGTGTGCACTTCATGATGCTGAACAACGTGAGTCAGGCAAGACTTTGCAGCAGGATGGGCAAACAAGGGGAACTAATGGTAGCAAGACTAGGGCTAAGAGACAAGAAAATAACAAGGAAGTTGTTGATTTGAGGACTTTTCTAATTCTTTGTGCGCAAGCAGTCTCTGTGAATGATTGCAGAACTGCTAATGAACTGCTGAAGCAGATCAGGCAGCACTCTTCACCTCTCGGTGATGGATCTCAGAGGGTGGCGCATTGTTTCGCTAATGCCCTTGAAGCACGTTTAGCCGGAACTGGTACCCAGATATACACAGCTTTGTCTGCCGGAAAAACATCAGCTGTGGATATGTTGAAAGCTTATCAAGCTTACATTTCAGCTTGCCCGTTTAAGAAGATTGCTTTTATCTTTGCAAACCATAGTATTCTGAATGTGGCTGAGAAGGCATCTACACTTCATATAATAGATTTTGGTATATTGTATGGTTTCCAGTGGCCTTCCCTTATCTATCGCCTCTCATGTAGATCTGGTGGTCCTCCCAAACTGCGCATTACAGGAATAGAGCTTCCCCAAAGTGGTTTCCGGCCAGCAGAGAGAGTTCAAGAAACAGGTCACCGCTTGGCAAAGTATTGTGAGCGCTATAATGTTCCATTTGAGTACAATGCCATAGCTCAGAAATGGGATACCATCCAAATTGATGACCTGAAGATTGATCGCAATGAAGTTCTTGCTGTAAACTGTGTCTTTAGATTTAAAAATCTGCTTGATGAGACAGTTGTAGTTAACAGTCCCAGGAATGCTGTTCTAAACTTAATCAGGAAGACAAAACCAGATATATTTGTCCAGGCTATTGTCAATGGATCGTATAATGCTCCATTTTTTGTCACAAGGTTCAGGGAGTCACTGTTCCATTTCTCTGCTTTGTTTGATATGTTAGATACTAATATGCCCCGTGAAGATAAGATGAGGTTGAAGTTTGAAAAAGAGTTCTATGGTCGGGAGGTTATGAATGTCATAGCGTGTGAGGGCTCAGAGAGGGTTGAGAGACCAGAGACATACAAGCAATGGCAAGTTCGGAACATGAGAGCTGGGCTGAAGCAACTTCCCATGGACCCTCTTGTCATCAAGAAATTGAAGTGTAAGGTGAAGGCTGGGTACCATGAAGATTTTGTGGTCGATGAAGATGGCAACTGGATGCTGCAAGGATGGAAGGGACGGATTGTCAATGCATCCTCTGCTTGGATTCCTGCATAGGAATGCGGTAGCTTGTTCTTGAGAGCCCGCAGAGTTGGCAGACAAGGGTTTTTCTTAGTTAAAGCAGTCCATGTCAGCAGATTCTAGTTACCATTTAGGTTTTTGCAGCACACTACACCCTACTGTTAGTGAAGCTTGTGTGCTGATTACGTAGTGATTTCATGTTGTCACACATGATTTTCTTGTGTATAGTAATCCTCACTCAAACCTAAACTGTCGCAAGTATGCGAGTTTGATAGCAACTGGTAGCTTTATCTGATTGTTCCCTATTACACTTAAGTTTTAACTCAATAGATGGTGCACTGACACTGTCATTTAGCCAAAGTTTTGGCTGTTTGATGTGATCTTGTCTTTTGAGGCATTTTCTTCTACTTGGTTTCTTTTGCGTGTCACATCCATAAAAAAATGCCCTATTTTTACCAAAAGATTGGAGCTGGTAGCTTCATAAAACCCCAGTTCATTAATTTAGCCAAGGTTGCTGGTCGTTAGAGAAGTTTTGATATCTGTAACAAAATTGACAGCTTGCTGCCCACAAAACTCAGGAAAATGCTGGGTCATAAGACCCTAGTTATATTCATCATCAGAGCTATTTGACAAGCAGTCTATTCTGCCTGCAGTTACTAAAGAGTAATTACTGCTAGCTCATACAATGAGTTATAACCCAACTGATCTTAGTGTCTTCTTTTCTCTGTAAACAAAATTACTGGAAAAAATATACTGCTAATTTAGTTACTTCTGGTCAATGTATATTCAGTCGTCGGAGCTAATCAATTACTCGTAAATGCTAGATAAACACACAGTCCGCTATACGACCGTTTAGTATATTAATTAATTCACAACGCTGGCCGGCTTAAACGCCGAAGTAAACACTTCCGATCGTTATTTAAGTCAAAGCATAAAAATCCAGAATTAATACTAATGGTCCTAGTTATCAAGCCTTAAACTTAGATAAACGGATTACATTCAATGCATGACCGATAGTGGGGAGCATTGACGTGTATTTTTGGGTAGTTTAATCAAGTAATTGTTGCCTTCTTCCAAGCTTAAAACAAAACATTGCTTGAAAGATGACAATCTATTTAATTATTATTTTTTGTTCCCATTTATTTACTCTGGTTTTACATGGAGAAGGTCGCCGTCCACAAATAAAATTCGAAGACAAAGATATTGGTGATGTTGGGTGGAGGCAAATCCCATTTCGCATGGCTTTTTCTGTCCATGACAACATTTATTTACATTTTACACGATCAAATCTGGATCTCTGGGCCCTCGTGGACTCAATGAATTAATCCCGGTAAAAACCGATCCTCTCTCTTATCCCAGCAAGGTCTTCTGATTTGTTCAGAGCAGAGATTGCTAAAACACGAACTAGTATTTGGTGCTCGTAGGTCAATTAATGCTCCTTCGAGGCGAGAGTGGCGGCAAAGATTTTGCAGATCTCTCCAGTCCTCACCCTCCACCACCTAGAACATTCTGGTAATTTGAGCCTACTTTCTACCCTCCTCTCTCCTTCCACTCACTCTCTGATAAAAAGAATAATATTAACTACGTTTGTTTACTTTTCACTAACACTGTAGCGGTGACAGGCTGGCCCAAATTTTTTATGAAATAAATGAAAATGTTTAGATAAGAATAAAGTCAATTTGATGAACAGGTAATCTGGAATATAAAATTAAAATATCTTTAAATAAAGTAAACAAAAAAACCATCAAGTACAAGGTTTAATATTTAAATATTAAAAAATAAAAAATAAAAAATCAAATTTCCTTTTAGAAATGTCAATAAAAAAACCGAAATAAAATCATGTTAACTTACGTATAAAAAAGATATAAGATCAAGATTTAAAAATTATTTTTTAAAAAACAAGATATAAAAAACCCAAGTTAAATAAAAAGGATGAAAAACCTAGTCAAAATGAGTTCGCTTGATCACCCTAGACCTGGATAACCACATATAAAGTAAAGTGAAACAATTATAATATTTAAGGGTTAATAATTTAATAAAAAATAATAAAATTAAAAAAAATCAATTTAAAAAAAATAAACTTAAGTTAACTCGACTAATTTACAACTCGAGACATGAAATATGGATAACTTCATAAAAAAAAACATAACAATTCACCAAACTCAACACCTAATAAGTTAATGTCAAATGATAAAAATAAAAAAAAAATTAATTTTTTAAAATAATTTGAAAAAAAACCAAACTTAAACCAAGTTAATTATTGAAATTGATTGACCGGATAATGGGAATGAGATTACCATATAAAAGGCAAGCACGAAAAAATTATAAAATAAAATTCTCAATCATGAAAAAACAAAAATTAGAGGACTAAATCTTGCATAAAAAATAATTGAAAGAAACTATTTAGGGAGTAAATTGAAAAAAAATAAATGAAGAAAATGATTAAAAAAAAAACAATAAAAAAATGAGGACCAAAATTGGGAACAAAATAAAATGAAATAAGATTCTAAAGGATAAAATAAGAAAAAACAAATAAATACAAAAGATTAAAAAATAATAATTAAAAGAATAAGAACCATATTTGATACAAAAATTAAACAAAATTAAATGATGATGGATAAAATTTTAAAAAAAAACTTCAAGAAACATTAAAATCAAAATAAATAAAAAATAAAAACTAAATTCAAATCAAATATAATAACATAATTAAATTTTTAAAGGCTTGACAAAAATATTAAAAACCAAGAAAAAAAAAACAAAAAAAAAATTCATCATCCCTTAGCTACCATCAACTTGACAAAACACATCACCCTAGTAGCTATGCCACCACCTTACAAATCGGATGAGATGACAATCAATAGTTTTTTGCCATTAAAATGCTCCTCACTCACCTCTAGAATGGCATGGGGGATGATGATGCCCTAACGCGTGCTATTATTAAATATTTTAATAATAAAAATTACTGAACAAAACTTAAAGGTATATAAATATTAAAAAAAAAACATGTTGCAAAAATGAAAACACCTTTTGGAGCTAGCCTTAGATTTTTTTCTTTCATCAAAGGTTAAATATATCATTTTACTATAAAAAAGAAAAATATGTCAGGATAACAAAACTCCCCTTTACAAGGTCAATATTTTTAAGCTTTTAATGGTATAAATGTCATTTTATCATGTAAATAAATAATAAAATCTTTTAACCCGCTGCCAAGTAACTGTTAAATATAATGAAAGAGAAAATGATTAATATAATATCTGAATCTATAATATTTAGAAATAAAAACACAAAGTACTTTCAGTGTTTATTTATTTATTTGTATTTTAACGCTGCATGCAATAAACTAGCAATTAATGTGAGTGCTCGGTATTAATTAGCAATTAAAATCAATGAATCTCTCTCAATGAACTAAAAAGCAAAAATGAACAGATATCAATCATGATTCATGAGCGAGGGCTTTCACCTGGTTAGAGCTGGACCCTCGAACTCTCCCAAGACACAGAAGAATCTTTCACATAATCAATGGTGCATGTGCCCACTCAGTGGTGTGATTATCTTATTATTAATAAAAGGGTACATCGTATCTTCTAAGGAACACTGCCCCATTTTAAGCTTATTAATGAAATCATACATCTCCCTATGCATATACGTGACTTTGATTCTCCACACCCTTTCACCTTTATTTAATTAGTAAAAAAATCCCTTCGAATTAATTAGGTTGCTAATCAACCAAAGGCATATAAACAATTAAAATTAGGGAATTATTAAACAAATTATACATTCTTTAATTATCTAGACAGTATGTGTGATCCTAAAAGTCATGCGGATAAGGAGATTGACTTTCCTGCTCGGCTACAATACAAATACGTAAATTGACATTGACCCATGAATTGACATTGACACCAAAATATATATATATATATATAATTCCTTCAAATATTTTGTGACCGGTTTATCGCTTTATCGAGACCTGAAATGAGTTGTATAGTTTATAAGTATGGAGAATTATTCTCCCTTCCATGGCTATAGAAAATGATATAATTATAGAATATTGTAATATTTAGTTTTTTTCCCAAATAATAATATTTTTTTGTGTGTATTGAACCTCCAACTAATGCCTGGATGCCAATTACTCTCATGAACAAAAACCCACAGTTTGACATGTATCAATGTCGTTCGAATAAAAAAGTAGTTTCATGAATTCAAACTCTCTCCACAAATTCGCTGCATACTCCAAGTTTTTAATTCCCTGTATGACATCGACAACGAAAACAAATGATCCAGATAACAATTTGCAATCGATCCATCAACAATATTAATACCAAACTTTGTGCTCTAAAAGGAGAGAAGACCATCACTCAATCTGGAGCAGTTTCCCAGGAGCAATTCTATTTATTTTTGTATTTTAAAAATATTTAAATATTTTTATGTTTTTTTTAAATTAATATTTTTTGGTATTTTCAGATTATTTTGATGTATTGATATTAAAAATAATTTTTTAAAAAATAAAAAAAATTATTTTAATGTATTTTAAAATAAAAAACACTTTAAAAAATAACTATTACTATATTCTCAAACACACTCATATAACAGTTTTCCAACCACAACAATCATCCATAATTATTATACTAGCGTGCCTTAGACATCATTTGAGAACATGGTGCAAACCATGTTCTATAAAAAAAAAAATTAAAATTTAGGTTTAAATTTATTTATTTTTTATTTTTTTCAGATTGTTTTGATGTAGTGATATAAAAATAATTTAAAAAATAAAAAAAATATTATTTTGATGTATTTTTAAGTAAAAATTATTTTAAAAAGCAATCGCTACCACACTCTCAAACACCCATTAAAGCTAACACTGCCTCTTTCTTTAACTGATGGGACAATTCTTAATAAGAGTAAGTATCACCCTTGGGCTCTTGTCATGAAATTATATATTAATAGTCGTGGCAAAGCTAAATATCTCACTATAATAAAGGCATAATATGCACTTGAAGATCCTATAATTGAGAATTAGGCCATGAAAAATGATAAGGTTACACTTGATAAGCACTTTTTTTACCTTTAAGCTTTTCATGGCATTCCATCGATCATCAGAACTTGATTTGTCTTTAAATGCAAGTAATTTTTACTTTTGGCTTTCTCACCGTCTTTCTCAAAGTTTTCTTAGATGCTCTACAGTTTAGGGCTTTTTTTTCTTTCACTTTTAGTCCTTTCTCAATTATTGGGCTTTCATTCTCAACATTCCCTTTACCATTGATTATACTATTACCTTTATCTTTTCAATAAAAAAACTCATTTACCTCTAGTATGGGGTGTGATTTAGGCCCGGGTTTCCCTTCAAAAGAAAGATTATATCATACTCTGATTGGGACTGCAAATGATATATGTTTTATGAATTTTAAAAGGAATAAATAAAGATGACATTTTCTCATTTCAAGTAAGGTTAGTTAAAGCCAATAAATTTTGACCTTGTCTAATGTAATAATTTGCACTTGCAAAGAATCATGATTCGTGAGTCCATAATTATCGAATCCACTGCATGTCATTATGCATACTGCTAAAGCTTAGCTTTATGATACGGTTCAATTTTGTATATGAGCTCAAAATTATTTTGTCACCCTATACAGTCTGTAATGCTATTTTGATGAACGTCTAGTTATTTTTGTAATAAAAAAACTTTTAATCTTTGAGGATTGATTATCCTTAATTTCACATATTGAAGTTTGATTAAAATATTTTATCATTTTGCCAAAATATCTTTTGAAAGAAACATCTCTTTATTTTAAGAAAATTATAAGACAAATAACAAAGTACAATTCATTGAAAAAATGTAATGTTATCCCGATACACATTAAAAATATATTGAAGCAAAATATAATGCTCATTCTCTAGGCAATTGCATATAACCTATCCCTTGTTAGCATTTTGCAAGTTACTGGTCATGTTAAAAATAGTCAAGTGACTATATGGTAGATGCCACCATTATTCACAAACTCAATTTCCTCTTGCTCACTAACCTTCATACATCATACTAGAAGTTCTTGCAATTTCAATCAAATAGCCTAGGATCCCATTATAATATTCATATTTTTCACCTGGATTATACCACCTAGGAAACAATGATTATATATGATTTGATAGAGCTAGGACAATAAGTTCAGAGTCTATAAGATGTTGATAGATGAGGTTGAGTGATAGAGGTATGTCAATTTATGACAAAAGCTTTTAAGTAGTTGATGCTACATCAAGACCTGATGGATAAAATGATTAAGATTTCTTACTTAATAGTCATCTTCTGATTCATCTCTCACCAATAATCTAAAGCCCATGGTTAAACCTTTAATTTTTTTTGTTGTGATGGCTAACTCGATCTGCTCGACAATAATCAATAAATTAACAAAGCATTGGGCTGTATTGGTAATAAGATACTCAGAATAAGGTGTCTTAAGAGTGTTAGAGAACAAACTAACTTTCTCATTCTCTAGTAGTGGAGGATTTATTTTAGTAGTTACTTCAAGCCATCTTCAAGTGTACTCTCAAGTAGACTCATTATCCCTCATTTTCAAGGCCCGCAGGCTCGTTCTATCCTATATTTTTTTTTTATGAGAGTGCTTGCTAAATCCATCTACTTTTAATCTTAATGTTGTCTAACCATACGTACCAACTCAAAGCAACCCTACTTAGACTGTATGAATATAAATGAATTACTAGTCTCTCATCATCTACCACGTTAGCTATTTTGTTATGGTACATCTTGAGATGAGTCAATGGACATTGAGTTCTAGTGTCCTTAACAAACTATGACACTCTAAATCTTTTTGAGATAACCACATTAAAGACTAGGTATATTTTAACAGTTTTTATTGGGTTGTAGAGATCCACCCTTTTAATTGATCTCAACCATTTTTTAAGACAACTATTTTATCAAATTCAACATTTTCCTATGCTTTCACTTTAAGGGACTTATAAAATATTAAGTCCATAAAGATTATAACTTGTGATAGTAGAGCATGCCGAGGCTCTAACATTAAACCACTCACTCTAATATTTTATGGTAAAAATATGAACTTATCATACTTAACTTCTCTATATGCCTTAACTTTTATAAGTTTTCCAACAATTTGATCCATATTGACAGGTATTGGTAGAGTAGGCTAAGTAGTTGAGATATGAGCAATAGGCTGAGATTCTAACAATAAGATACTTTTCCTTACAAGTATGGGTGCAAGTGAAGCTATAATAAAAGGTTGAGCAAATGATCTTCCTTCAGATTTGAACCTCAATACTTGTTCGAGCAGATTTGTGAGCCTAACAACTTCACCTTTAATGCTCTTAATCTTTTTTTGACAACGAGCCTTTATTTAAACCTTTTATTTGTTTTCCATTCTCTTTTAGAGTCTAGTGTGGTGGATTTTGAGAGGTTGGCCTTTAGGAGGATCTATATTTCAACCAGTGAACATGCATGCTAAATATATGAACGTGTATTTATATGATGAACTCCCCCTTCAAAGGATGACATATAGTCGGTACTTTTTTATTATGAACATAAATTTTTATTCTTATCCAAACTCTACAACAAAAATCCTGAGTGATGGCCATTGTATTACCCACAAAACCTAAATTCAAGATGTTACATGAATGGCCTATCTTGATGCAAAATAAGTATAGAGAGCATACACCTTAATGATAGGTTTTAGTTCTTTGATATAACAATAGTTAATAGGTTTACTACTTGGTCTCTAAAAAGAGTCTCTTATTAATCTTAATGATCATCCTCATAAAGAAAATATAGGGGCTTAGTAGGTAATGAGATGTCATGTGTACCAATCATCACAAGTCTAAGCACTCAATAAAGAGTTAGGGTTTACACTAACTTAAACTTTGCCTAAAAGTCGGAAAGTAAGTTATTTGTCACTCACTTAATCTAAAACTTTTTAGTGTGTGTTCTCACAAATATTATAAGTGATGCATGAATGCCTTTGTATGGCAAGATATGAAAAGAATGCATGATAAAGCTTTTAAACAAAGTAAACCATCCATAGCTAAAAAATATATAGACATCAAAGTCACATAGCATAAATAAATAAATAAATAAAGCTTAATCCAAATGTCCCAAATAGAGTCGTTATTCTATTGTACCCTCCTTGTGGGGGCTTGACATCATGACAACACTTTTCAGGCATGTTTAAGAGGTTTTTGGTTAGTTTAGGGAGTCTCCACCTGTATAGTTATTAAAAATCTTAACTGATCTTTTAGATATTTTAGGCAAGGAATTGGTTGTGTCAAAGAAAAATATTAGCATCCCTAGTACACATTACCTAAGGTAAGTTGCATTGTTTTTTCTCTATATTTGCTATGATTTGATGATATTTTTATTCTCTATCGGCCTACTAGTATGCCTTACCTCATAATATTTTAGATATTTACCCCTTTTAAGTTTTTTATCCTTATATTAAAAATAAATAATATTTTCTTTTCAATAATAAATTTTTAATATCTTTTAAATATAGGCCAAAATCCTTTGGAATTTTACAAACTTGTTGTAAAATCCATGCATTTTTTTTTAAATGCCCAAATATTTTAGATTTTTATAATAATGCTTAAATAACTTTTAGGATTTTTGGCATATGCAATTAAAATATTTGGTTAAAAATACTTTTATCCTTTTATCTTTTTCATTCTTTTTACCTTCTATTTAACACAAAATAAAAAAGTAATAAAAAAATGCATCACATACACATACATCCTCATTTTTTACTATATTTCTACTTAAACATTTCGTAGTTACATGTTTAAAAACTATTAAAAATCAAACTTTAATAAAAATTTAAAACAAGCATTAAAAATTTGTGAGATGATCATTCTAAATGTTGGAAACAGGTTAGAGAGATTGCTAGGAACTCAGGAAGCACTTTAAAAGATTTTAAAACTATCGGAACAGTTGTGAAGTACGGGTTTCACGTGCTGCCACCACTGGCGGCATGTACAGGTGATACCCTAACATCTTAGGAGGCATATGATGTCATAGATCATGCAACTCTTCCTCCCTTCTTTATTCATATGCTGGTAGTGTAACAATAAGGAACCTGTAAAAGTAAAAGACAAACATAACAAACCTTGGTTTTTTTTCTTTTTTTCTTTTTTAGATTTCTTTCTCTCTCTAGCTACAAAGGCTTAATTGCTGCTACCACAGGTGGAGAATCATACATGGAGAATGGTTTGATGGCTATTGATGTGTCGTTGGTTTAGATTGGAAAGGAGGAAAACCATATGTGATGGCTAGTAGTTTATGGAGTTACGACAATGACTCGATTCAATGGTGATGAGCTATTCTCTGTGAGTGCTGCTGGAGGTTGAGTCTACATGGAGGAACTTTGAGAGTTTATTGTGTAGTCAGTGTTAGTGATCTTGATAAGGGTTGAAAGATTGTTACTAACAGGTTTGTGTATGATGGTTTTATGTGTAGAGAAAAGCTAGGATGTGTTGAGGTTGTCACATTGTGAAGAAGCAGTTAGGGGGGGGGAGGTTGAAGTTAAGGAATCGATAGTTAGTAAAGGTTGGTTGAGAGATTAAACAAAAATGTGGCATTGTTATTATTGTTCTCAGATGATGTTGATGAAGATGATAGAAAGGGATGCTTATAAGACTAGAACCAGTAGTTGAGAAGGGGTTGTTGTTCACGGTGGTAGTTTTATTATGATGGCTGAAAGGTGCATGGTGAGGAAGGAATAAAGGCTCCTTATATTTTGTAGAGATGGTGGATTAATTATTTTGGTCCAAAGAGAGGGATGAAACTTTGTATTGCTAGACAATAAGAGTGGGTTTCACCGTGCTAGTGGTGGTTAGGAGGTAAAAGAAGATAAGTGCTTGTTGGTTGGTGGTTGTGTTATGAAATAATTAGTTTAGGGTTTTTGATATATTTCTTTTAAGAGAATGTGTGAGCTAGAAAGAGTTTGATGTTTCTCTTTTAGTTTTGTTTTTTTAATGGCCTCTCTCTTTTTATAGATAATTTTTTTTATCTTTTCCCTCTCAATTGTTTGGTCTCTAACTAATCTAAATTCTATTTGATCCCTTATTTTCATTCTTTTTATCTTTGTTTCTTTTTCTCACTTATTATATTTTTATTTTTCTTATTTTTTTTATTTTGATTTTTTTAAAATGTAACATCAACATTGATTCAATAAGGGTGTTAAAAACTGAATGCATTGAAAGTGGATTTTTTAATATTTTTTTTGTAAAAGACACTGAAAATATTGCAAATATGTTAAGAACATATTTTCTAGGTTTTTTTTGGTTTTTTTTGAAAATTTTGAAAAATAAAATATAAAATCAAGTAGCAATAAAAAACATGTTCAACAATATAAATCAAGATCTAGAACAGATATGAATGCACCAAAGACATATGATGTTGAAAATCATTCACTAAGAAATATTCAAGCATCATACATCAACAATCATCAACCAATAATTATGATTTAATCAAAATAAGTTTCAATGTAAAAACAAAATCTAAAAGTCAAAACTCAGAAAATATAGTTATTAATGCAAAGAAACCTTGAATTATTGATTAATAAACTCATTTAAAGATGTTGATGCAAACAAGCGAATTAAAAATGATCAAAATCAAGTAACCAAGACAATGTTCATATAAAAATCATTACTTAGAATCTGTTCAGAAATGCAGAAATATTATTCAACCTAGAACTGACCTTTTAACCCTCCCAACCTATTGCCTTATGTTCCTATAAACCATATTGTCATGGTTATACATGTTTCAATTAAAATAAGCAATAAAAAACAACAAATCATATCAAACATGTATGGGGTTTTAATTTCCAAAACTGTTAAACCTAAACAATAAGTATATTCAACAATTTGGATTTTAAAATTAGCATCTTAATAGTCAATAAGACTCACCAAACCTAGAAAATAAAAATATACTTCAAAACAAACATTACAAGCCTACTGCCACCTTTGGAAGATTCTTAAACTATTCCAAATCATCCAAATAGTTTCCAAAACAAGATTGGACATAATTAAGAAAAAAACAATATTTTTTATGCATTAATAAAAAATTAAAACTAAAGACATTATAATACCAAAACAAGTTTAAAAACATAATTAAACATATAAAATAAGCTAGAGGTGTGTCTCATGGACATTACCTACTACGTTAAATAAAGTTTATATCTTTAAAGTTCATTGGCGACTGTTGTCCCTTTATACTTTTTCTTTACAAAGTCTAATTTTATCACACTTCAAGTTTAAAATTTTTTTATGTTAGGCTATTGCACTTTCACATTTAACTTTTTTATTAAGATTTTTCTACCCTTTCTTTCTCCATTCTTGTTTTTTTCTTTTTTCTTTTGATCTCTTAGTGGATATTTATAGGTTTTTTCTAGGATTTCAATCAATATTTGATTATAATTGATCAATTTTTGATCCTTTATTTTTGACCTGATCAAATGAGAAGGTTTTGGAGAATAAACTTGGTTTTGAAGATTCTTGGTGGTTTTGCTAAACTTTAAGATAAAAAAGCTATTTCTAGCCTTTTGATTTTGAGAAAAATATGATCAATCCTTGATAAGAATCCACCAAAAAGGTTTAGAGTGTAAACACACAATGTAAAATAGGTGTCACAGTCAAGGTTGACTAAGCCCACCATTTTCAAGGCTTTGCTGGAGTAACTTTACTATAAACATTATCAGAGACTATTTGAAGATGGTAGAGGAGATGCACTCTCATTTAGATCCAGCTTGCTCAATTTAGAGGTATGTAATTTCACATTCATTCATTTGAAGATACCAATTTGATCATCCCAGAACTACCTAAAAAAAAAAAAAACAATAGATAGACGACATGTTGTCTGCTTTCTATTCCAAATGGTGTATTTTGAACATGAACCAAATGACATATCATCTAAGTTAACCAATGAGAAATTAGGTTTTTAATTTGAGATTCGGCTAAAATTCAATTTAGTCCATAATCTTTTAAATATTTGTTTATTATATCCTTAATTACCCTTTAACGTCTAATTATGTGCAACTTTGCCCTTGCTAAACTCAATTGTTAGCCCCAGAGTTCAACACTTTTTTCAATTCGGCTCTTGGTTTCTGATTTATGCATTTTAACTCTTAATTGATAAAAAAAACTTCAAAGTTTCTTTACTTTGACCCCTAACTTTGTCAATTTCAATTCCTAAAGTCGCGTATCTTTTTCAGTTTAGTCCCTTGTTTTAAATTTCTTCAATGAAGTCTTTAATCACCCATCAAACATTATATTAATTTTTTTTATTGAGTTAAAGCCCAAATTAAACTTCATTTTTATCAATTTTTCTTGCAATTAAACCCTTAATAAATTCAATTAAACTATGAAATATTCTAATTGAGTCTTAAACATCTAATTTTGATTTTTTTTCCTAATTAAAATTTTCTTATTAATTAAGCCTTCATTAGTCCAAATTAGATTGCCAATTTTTTCAACTTTATATATTATAATCCTCACCAACTAGTCTTTGACAATTTTCTAGGTGTTCTTCGTATTCTCTCAATTGATATATAATTTTTTTTTATCTTTTTAACTTTCTCATTTTTTGTATTTCTTTTTTCTTATTTTTCTTGTTTTTCTCTTTTTTGTAAAATAGGTAACAACATGCCTCACAAAAGCTATATATAAGATATTAAAATACTTAATAAATGCTCTTTCTATAATTTTGTTATTTGCCAATAATAATGTTTAAAGTAGAAGGTACACTAATGCTAAATGAGTAGAAGATCAACCAGATGAAAGCTCTACCTTTGTTACTTTACATTTATTAGAGGGACCTAATGATATGGAGGAGTAAGAAATTATAGTTTTTTGTAAGATCTAGTGTTAAAATATAATTTCAAGTATAAATTATGATGTATGTTAATTACTATGGATAAAAATTGGTTGAAAGACCGGAATTAAGTATAAAAAGTTGATATATATATACTCGTGCTTACTTGTTTTTTATCAAATAAAATATAAGTGATTAGATTTGTACTCGTAATCAGTTAGTCAATAAAACCCTAATATCATGTCAAAAGAACCAATTCAACAAAAACATTTAGGTTTTTAGGTGAAACTTCAATGTATAATTTATATAATTTTCTAATAATCAATCAATATATTCACCAAAAAAATCTCAAAAATATTTTTAACAATTTGATTAACAAGTTATGCAAGATTGATATTTATCCTTTGACCTTTAGAGAAAGTGTTGGATAAAATTTGTAATTATGAAGAACTATTTTCCCTTCAAATAACATAATAATAAGAGGCTATGATATTTGTTTTCCTCCCTAAACAATACCAATATATTTTTAGTATAAAGAAAGAAAAATAAAAATTCTTGGATTGAGGGTTATTCTCGTTCAGAAACTCTAGTTTAACAAAAGAAATAGTTACATCAAGATGGAAGACGAATAAATGACAGTGCTAGTTTTAGGGGCTGTTTGGGAACGTGGTTGAACCTGCGTTTCTAAAAATTTTTTAAAAAAATTATTTTTTATTTTGTTAAAATTTAATATGGTTTGTATGTTTTGGATCGTTTTGATGTGCTAATATTAAAAATAATTTTTTAAAAATAAAAAATATCATTAACATATATTTTAATATAAAAAATTATTTTAAAAATAATCACTATTATGCTGCCAAATACGCTATTCGTTTATTTAATTTGGCTGTGAGGATTGGAAAGACTTGCTTCTCAAGTTTTGGCAAGAAAGATGCTTTTGACCTCGAAATTATAACCATGGAAGAAGAAGACGGTTGGACTTGTTCACGGAAGAAACTAGAAAACCGGTAGTTTTCGCTTGTTTGACTTCATCAAAGCTGAAGTCATGACACTGTCTGTTTAAAGTGATAACTGTGGATGATATTTCTTTCGAAAAAGGAGTCTCTTGCCACATGTCGTTTCCTGATAAAATTAATATTTCTAGATGAATCAAGATCACCAGTTTTTTTATATAGTGTATGCGCCTTCAGATTAATTATTATAAATATACTCGGCCATCTTTGAAAATATTTCACAGCAATATCATTTTCTTTTACTAGTCTTCGATCGCCGCTGTGGGAACACAAGTGACATCGCTGTCTTTTGTAATTCCACTCGGTGTGATGTATAAAAAAATTATTTTTAATATCAAAATATTAGAATTTATGAAAATATAAAACAACGACTAAAAAATTATATTTTTTAAAGATATTTTTAATATATTTTTTTAATTCCTCTTTTGACTCTTGTGCGGCAAGCTACTTTTGTGTGTTTGGTTTCTTGGATGTTGATGCTAGTTTGAATCAATGTGCATGCATCGGATTGAAATTAAATACCCGTTCAAACATTTGGGTATTCAGATTATTCTACGCTAGGAGACTCGTCAGATCTTTGTACTATTAATAGATTTTACAATAAGCTGCTTTTTTCATGTTCAATGGAGGCCTAGTCGAATTTTAGCATATACTAATTATTTCATCCGTGCCTTGCCATGAATTTTATACATTCTTTTCAATATGATAATATTTTCTATGTATTTTTTAACTTAAAAAAAAACTGCAAATCAAAAACTTTATATATACATTTAATTAAATAAACCAATATCTATTCATACAAAAAGATTATCCAATTATTTATTAACCAAAATTAATCAGTTAAAATTGTGATTCAGATTACGAATTAAATTGGGTGAAACAAATTTTTTCTATAATTTTGTTATCTAAAATAAATAATTATAAAATTAACTAGCCAAATATTAAGGTAACTAGATAAAAATATTCAACCAAAACAAATCATGTTACTCAATTAATAATCAATAAAATATTAAAAGATGAAATTAAAAAAAATAAGTAAGAAAAATAAATTTAAGAATGAAATTGAAGAAAAATTAAGCAAAATATTGCACAGTGAGTCATACATTTTTTTAACGCAAAAAATAATATAGAAGTTACCAATGTGTTTCCTAATTAGAAAAAAAAAAATTAATTGTATAGAAGTTGGTCTAATGTGACCTATTCAACTTGATTAGTTTATAGACAATCCGGACAACCATTAAAAATATAGTTTGATAAAAAAAAATTCAAAGCAATATTTTTTTAAAATAATATTAAGATAAAAACATATTAAATCGAGTCAAGTTAATTTGGGTTAACTTACCAAATCCATGTTTTGGATCATGAGACCAAAATAACTCCACAGAAAGAAAATCAAAACCAAATATGAAATCCAAATTTTCAATTAAACTAATGTTGAAAGATGAAATTTAAAAAAAAATTACAAAAAGAGATATAAAAATACATTCAACTTGATTTAACCTAGATTAATTTGTCAAAGTTGCAACCTAGGTTAAGTGACTAGGATAATTCAATAGAAAGAAAATCAAAATAAATTATGAAACTTAATTCTTAATCAATTCAGTATTAAAGGATAAAATTAAAAAAAATATCAATTGAAAATAAAAAAAACTCGAGTTAACCTACCAAACTTATAACCAGGTAATGAGATCAATATAACATCATAAAAATCAAGAAAATTAAAAAAAAATAGGACACCATAAAATAACTCGAGTCTACACAGGTTAAGTTGTAAAAACTCAATTTGAGTCATAAGAATGAGATAATCTCATAAAAAACATATAAAAAATAAATCACAAATTCATAATCAACCCAATACTTAATGATGGAATTTTAAAAAATATCAATTAAAAAAATAAAAACAAACATTGTAATAACGAGTAAAAACATGACTTAAATTTTAACAAATAATAATAACTTTCACTAAAAATATTAAGACAATTACAAATTAGATTGATCTTAGTCCCCAAGCAAACATTATCATGAAGTCTATTGAGTTAATAATTTAATTTTTATAAAATATTTTTTTAAATTATATGATAAAATATATGGTCATAAAATTGAACACCAATATAAAAATAAAAAACTTATTTGAGATACTGATAACTATATATATAAATAATAAATCATTTAGTTTATTTTTTAACCAATAGAATAAAATTAAAAAAAATATTAAAAAAATTAACAAACCAAAAAATAAAAAAACATATCCAGCCAGTCGGTGAATTTGTCAAACTTATTAATCAGGTAACCTAAGCTAGTATGTTAAACCTGTGAACCGAGTTATAAACTTTAGTGAGATTATAATTTTTTTTCATAAATAATGTTTATTTAACTATATGGCCTTAAAAATAAGATTGCAAAATAAAACACCAATGTTGTGAACAATTAAGCAACAAAAAAAGATAAAGATAATTAACATTGTAACACAAGTTATTTACCTTATTGTGTTTAATAACTTTTTTTATCAAAATAAATTTATAATAACAAACACATAAAGTTTATAATAGAAACCAAATTGAATATAAAAAAAAAATACAAGGATGCATATATAAAAAACCTTATAAAAAAATTGATATTTTTTTAATAAAAATTAATCTATAAAAAATTAAAAACAAATCACATATGAATCTCACAAAACTCTTTAAAAACTAAACACATTCAAAATCTTTAAAAAATCATCATAAACTAATTAAAATATAAATCCAAAATTTATTTTACAATATATCAACTAATACATTAATTTTAAAAATATGTAATTTTTTATAAAAAAATTCAAATCAGGTGCTACTAAGTTTGGTAGAAAAAATAGGATCCTCTATTTTTTTACTCAAAAACCTATTTTTGGCCTAAAACTTGTAGGAAACATCTAAAAAATCTTGTTAAATTAATTCATGACCATGAAAAAGTGTAAAAAATTATCTTAAAACCTAAAATTCATAAAAAAAAAAATCTCAAGCTTATATATGATTTTTTAGGTGCTTTTAAGTTAGAAAAACACATAATCTTAACTTCTTTCATCATAAGGAACCATTTAATACAAAAAATAATTATTTTGGTGACCAGATTCTTTACTAACCAACATTTTTTTTTTCTAAGCTGGAATCTAACGACTCTTTTTTTTTAATAAAAAAACTGAAAAATAAATAAATTTAAGTTTAATATCAAAATTAAATTTTATAAAATTCAATAAACTAGTCATCTAATAGGTAAAAATAACAAGAAACTTAAATGAGCTTTTAACAAAAAATTTCAATATGCTACTTATGTTACTAGTATTTTTTTCATTTTAGGTTTTATTTTTAATTCAACCCTCCCTTATAAAAAAGAATAAAATTAAAACTTAATTTAGTCATGAAAAAGCTTAATTGTGTTAAAAAAAGTCCAAAAGCTTTTTTTTTTTCAAATTGTGATATTATGATCCACATTAAAATTAAAATGTGAAAGTGTAAATAGTGTTTTTGGGAGGCTCGGATAATCGGATACATACATCTGATGATGTGATCCCACCTCTCAAGTCTATTTAATATATTAAATTTTTTTTTTCCATAAAGACATGAGATTAAAGATTTTCTTATAATAAATTTCATATCTTCTTTAAGAGAAAGATGATATATAATTTTGGATATATTTAATAATATCTGTAATAAATGTTGAAAATATTTCTTAAAAGAAAGGAAAAATAAAAAAAAACTGATAATATATCTATCTAATATATTATTTAATTATTTATCTTATAACTAATAATATATCTATCTAATATATCATTTAATTATCAAATTATTTTTTTGGATTTGTGTGAAAGTATAGTTTTAATTATTTTTAAAATATTTTTATATTAAAATAATAAAAATTATTTTTAAAATTAATAAATTAAAACGATATAATATATATATATATATATATATATATATAAATTAATATTTTATTAAAAATAATTGCTTTTTAAAAAACACGGTTTTGCACCGTACAAGAAGGAACCTTTATTGAGCCACTGTTTCACTCTCCCTTCCCTCATCTGCTCTGTTTTACTGCTTATATAAACACAGCCCCCCTCGCTCGATCACTTGAATTTCAAGAACCCTGTTCTCGTCTTTCATACTTCTCTACGTTCCAAGAAGCTAGTTGAAATGAACATGCTCCACTATAATTAAGCCTTTTCCTTGCTTGTTCCGTCTATTAGTTGCTCTGCTCAGCTTCTATTCTCTACTACTTTCACCTTTCCTTCTACCAGTTTGCTTCCTTACAAATGCCTAAGGTGAAATAATCTTTCTTGTTGGCTTTAGCCTCTTTAATCACTCCATTAGATATATCTACATGTTTTGTTTTTCTCTGTTTACTTAATCGGTTACCATTTACTCTTTGAGTTTGTGTATGCTAATGATGTTTTAGAAATTTACGAGTATTAAGTTTAGAGCTTAACTTTGTAGGTTCCATCCTTTTCGTAGGGTTTTGAGGGATAGATAGATAAGATGGTCATGGATCGTAATTACACAGGACACTCTGATTACCAAAATGATTCCACATTTGATGAAACGATCATGTTCCCAAATTCAGATCAATACCCAGTCATTGAGCTCGGATTTGAATTCAATACCCCTTCTCCTGATCTCAGCTTCATCAATCTTGATAGTGATCCTGATAGTTTTGGACTATCCTTTAATTTGAATCCAGCGGGGGAGCCATCTGTTCCTTCAACGAGCTTGAGCCCGGATGGAGGGTTACTTGATCCCTCAACGGGCTTGAGTCCCGAGGCGGAAGCCTCCTCTCTTTCTGAGGATAGTGATTCCACTGACCCGCTTCTCAAGTACATAAGCCAGATGCTTATGGAAGAGAACATGAAAGATCAGCCACACATGTTTCATGATCACTTTGCTCTAAGCGCCACCGAGAAGTCATTGTATGATGCACTCGGTGAGCAGTATCCTCCTCCTCTCAATTCGTCCCAGTCTTATCTCAACCATGAGAGCCCTGACAGTAATATTTCGGGAACTTGCAGTAATTGTGGTGATAATACCAGTAATGGAATTAGCACAGGCACTAGCAGTTTTACCACTGATTTTTCTAAAGAACCTCAGTGGGTTGGTGGTGACGCCGATGTTGGAGCGTCGAATCCATCTTTCCAGAGAACCTCTCTTCTCGGTGATAACCATCTCCAGTCCAATTTGCGGCCCAATATGCAATTTTCAGTGAGTCCATCGAATGGTTTCACCGATTCGCGTGACAGCCTTATGGGTTCCTCTGCGGGTGAGATGGTGCAGAATATGTTTAGTGATATGGAATCTGTTTTGCAGTTCAAGAAAGGGTTAGAGGAAGCTAGTAAGTTCCTTCCTAGTGCCAGTCAACTGGTAATTGATTTGGAGACAAATGCATTTTCCACGTGGAAAAAGGAGAAGACTCCTAGAGTAGTGGTGAAGGAGGAGAAATCTGAGTCGGACAGCTCGCCTAATGGTTCGAGGGGTAGGAAGAATCATGAGCGAGAGGATTCAGATCCAGAAGAAGGAAGGTCTAATAAGCAGTCTGCGGTGTATGTGGAAGAGGGTGAACTATCGGAGATGTTTGATAAGGTATTGCTTTGGACTGGGGAACAATGCTGTGGCAATGACGCTGACCAGGAAGTAGGATGCAAGAGCTTGCAGCCAGATGAACAATCAAATGGATCCAGTGGTGGGAAAAACCGTGCTAAAAGACAGAACAAAAGGATGGAAACAGTGGACCTGAGGACTCTTCTGATCCTTTGTGCACAAGCTATCTCCGCCAATGACTTCAGGACTGCTAATGAACTACTGAAACAGATCAGGCAGCACTCTTCTCCATTTGGTGATGGGACTCAGAGATTGGCTCATTTCTTTGCCAATGGTCTTGAGGCACGCTTGGCTGGTAGTGGCAACGGAACCCCAAATTTTATCACTTACCTTGCTTCAAAGAGGACAACAGCTGCTGATATGTTGAAAGCCTACAAAACCCACCTTCGAGCCTGCCCCTTTAAGAAACTTTCAATTGCCTTCGCAATCAAAATGATTTTGCATGCTGCTGAGAAAGCAACTACTCTCCATGTTGTAGATTTTGGTGTCCTCTACGGTTTTCAATGGCCAATTCTTATCCAGCAACTCTCTCTGCTACCTGATGGCCCCCCAAAGCTACGCCTTACTGGAATAGAGCTGCCCCAACATGGTTTCCGGCCATCAGAAAGAGTTGTGGAGACAGGACGTCGCTTGGCCAAGTATTGTGAGCGCTTTAAGGTTCCATTCGAGTACAATCCTATTATTGCACAAAACTGGGAAAAAATCCCAATTGAGGACCTCAAGATTAATAGAAATGAGGTGCTTGCTGTGAACTGTCTATGTCGGTTTAAGAATCTACTCGATGAGACAGTAGATGTGGACTGCCCAAGGGATGCTGTTCTTAAATTAATTCGGAAGATAAATCCTGATATTTTTGTTCATACTATTATCAATGGATCATACAATGCTCCCTTCTTCCTCACACGGTTCCGGGAGGCACTATTCCAGTTCTCCTCATTATTTGACATATTTGATTGTACTTTACCTCGAGAAGATCAAGAGAGGATGATGTTTGAGAGAGAATTCTTCGGACAGGATGCAATGAATGTTATAGCTTGTGAGGGTCAGGAAAGGGTTGAGAGGCCGGAGACATACAAGCAGTGGCAGGTCCGGACTGTGAGAGCCGGGTTCAAGCCTCTCCCATTTGACCAGGAGCTCATGACAAAGGTTAGGGGCAAGTTGAAGAGCTGTTACCACAAGGATTTTGTAGTTGATGTAGACAACCACTGGATGCTGCAGGGATGGAAGGGTCGAATAATTTTTGCTTCCTCTTGTTGGGTGCCTGCATAGGAGCATTGGACAGAATTTGAACTTGGAATGGAGAGCTGTAAGTTTCTTCATTAGCTGGACAGGAACAATTAGTTTCAAATTCAGACTGAAGGTATGAAAGCCTTACAGAGTTACAATATAGTTTTTGCTCTAGCTCCTCTCTTATGATCTGACAATTTTTATCCTTGTAAGCTAGTTTGCTAGTTTTAGTGCTTCTAACTCTGAGCATTTTACTGGTGTTCAAATGCAAGACAGATGGTATAATAGGTTCTAACTTTGCTCCTTCCATGTTTTCAGATGATCCGTCGGGCTACCTAGCTCTTGAGAAAACCCTTTGAAGTTTTAGACTTAATTTGTAATTTCTGGACCTTCATTATCCTTTTATATATAAAAAAAATGCGATGGTTGATGGCTTGTTCGTCCTTGTCTAAAGCTTTACTTTCCGAAGGCCACTGGGGAGGATGTGCTTCTTACAGTGAGCTTTGGGAACAAGCTTGAAACCCTCTTATGTTTGAAGGATGTAAATTCATTACTGGCAACTGGTTTTTGTTGGGAAACTTTGTAGTCAAGTCATGTAGTTTTTGTCTAGAAGATCTTCCATCTGGAGCGGTGATCAAGGGAGTTTTGAGACCCGAGTATTTATACATAAATTCATCATGGTTCAGCTTATCTCAGTATCTAATAAATCATAAATTTAGTGCATATCTTCTCTTTTGATGAATGAACCTTTTCCTTTAATAAAAAAACCCTCGTCTTGATAAATTGTTACTGCTGATTGGAAACCGAAACCAAAAGGCAAAAAAACCTTTCAAGGCTTATTAGCTGTGGTTCTCTGGTCTGAAGTTTATGATGAGACTTCTCCATGTAGTGGCAAGTGGCTATAGCCCATGGGTGTTGTTGGAGTCGCTTTGATTTATTTCTCATCAAAATTTTGAAATACATTTGGATATAAGCATATGAAGATTTCATGGTTTAGGGCAACTGATTTAATAATTTTCGTAAGACTAATTGAATATACCTTCTTTGCTCCAAGGAAAAAATGAAATATTTTTCTCATCTAAAGAAAACTAAATTTCCTCCTCAGACTTGCATGTGGAAAATTTTCTTTTTGTTTTTTTAAAAAAAGAATAAAAAATGTTGAAAATTCTAAACTTAAATCAACCACAGGAGGTTGGCTTGATGGTTAAAAATTTCATTCTGACTTTTTGAACTTTAAGTCTTTAGGGCAAACATCCAAAAAAAATTATTAATCTTTTTTAATGCAACGAATTAATGTAAGGCATGATATCTTAAAGATAATCCGAGAAGGGATTTAATCTTTAAAAAAATATTTTAACCATCAAATAAAAAAAATCAAATTATTTATGAGGGAATTACATATTTAAGATTTATTTTTTCTGTTTAAACAAATTTTCATGATAAAATTCTTCCATTTCCGGTGCCCTTTATACCCATGGACCGAGCTAAATATAAACATAGAGTGTCTGGGAAAATAATATGTGTTGGAATGGGTCGAATAATTACGAACAAAAATCCTTCGCGCTTGTGAATCAATTTCAAAAAGCCCCATTTTCTCACAAACCATACAAACCTAAATCTATACCTCAATTTAAAAAGCCAACAATTTTTTTAATTATTTTTATAAAATTTACAATTTTAATATATTGATGGATAATGAAATCATTTAACACATTACATTATTATGTTTAAAAATTAAACATATTTTAAAGATTTTGTTAACTAATCCTTAAAAAAAATAAATTAATTTCTATGTACTCATGTTGACACATGTGAATTTATTTTTGGTTGTCAAGATATCCTTCGTTCAAACAAATTTAAGCTGAAATGATAAAATATTTATATATTAATTTAGTGTGAGTGGTGACTTTCAAGTTCATTCCAATTAATATAATCTTTGATAGATTTATGTCCATTGTATGTTCATCATCCTTTTAAGTCCAACATTCTTATTTCAAATAAAAGAATTGGACCTTGTTACTAGGTCATTAATCATTGTTTTATATCTTAGTAGCATTTCATTTTAAATAAAAAAACATGCATTTATTAGTTTAGACAAATTCTTAGCATGTAAGTATAATATATACATTTATTATAAAAAACAAATGCAAAACACTTAAGTACAATATATAAGATGATTGTTATTATTTTTATTACATAAGCAACCTAACCTTTAAAAATTAATTAGAATTTTTTAATTATCATGAAACTAAATATTATATTTTTATTTTTTATTTTTTTTTATATATAATTCACCAAGATATTCTCTATAACAATGATTGGAGGTATGTTATTTTTTTACTCATTCCGTAGAGTGTATACTTAAAAAAAAATTGACATGTATAAAGTTAATGGGAAAAGAAAACACTCATAAAAAAAAAAACTCTCTATACATAATATAATATATAGGAGAGGTCATTTCTCTTTCTCTCTCTTCTCTTTTTGAGAATTGAAATAAATATATTAATATTTTCAACTATATCATTAAGAACATAATTAACTCTCTAATTGCTAATAAAATTACACTCAAATTACTTATATACTAAAACATGTGAGATTTTCACTGTACATTTATCACTATGTAAAATATTTTTTTTAGTTTGATCTTCAAACTTTATTTTTGGATGATTAAGTCTTATTTAATGAGTAATTGATTTTAAATTCTTATAAAAGGGTAAGAATGGAAGATGAGTATAATAGTCCGGCCCAACATGTTATATATTGTTCGCTTTGCCTCAGCGTAACCCGATTTCCACGCCTCACGGTTGTTGTTACTCAATTTTGAACCCTATGTGCTCGAGACGGTGTATACTTCTTTTGAATTGAGTGTAGGAGTTTAGCTCATGTTTGCTAGAAGATTGACAAAAGCACATAAATAAATATTTTTTTTCAAAACCTTGTTTGAGTTGTTTTCTGCTCCTTTTATTCTTCCCTTTTGCTATCAAAATCATTAGGTTTTCTTAGATTGATCAGGAGTCTTCATAATGCTAAATTCGTTTCTTCTTTATCTGGTCTTTAAGGTTGGATAAATATCTTAGAATTTGCACTAAAAACAAAGGTTCTGTGCTGTGACAATTTTTTGCTCCAACTTAGGTTCTGATTTTGACTTGGTTTCGTATGATATCTAACCATCCTAACTATATTCTGTCACTCATGACTTGCTAAAAAATTTACCTTGATTCTGTCACTCATGACATGCTAAAAAATTTACCTTAAGTTCTAGGGATCACTGTTCTCAAGGAAGACTCTCAGTCAGATTTGGATGTTCAACATTGTCAAATCAAAAACCTTTTTGATTAACTAAATGACTGCTAGATTTTGTTCTTTAAAATGATTTTATCTCACTTTGACTCTTTCATTAAAGTTGTAGTCCTAGACATGTAGATAATTTGAGCTTTTAAATCACTTGATTTTGATATCAGAAGCTCAAGATATTCCTATTTGAATATGTAACGGGAAAGCAGAGATTTCTACTACGGGAAGGATCCTGACCCGAGTTTTGCACTAAAAAACTCTATTGCCGTCATAAATTTTGTTGATTTGTTCTTTGGTCATACTCTTAGTCATATCGGGATTCTCGGCATTGTCAGTTTCTGAATTAGATTAAGAGACCCGTTTGATCAACCAGATTACTTTTAGATTCTGTTCTCTAAAATGATTTTATCTCACTTCAACTCTTTTATCAAAGTTGTAGTCCTGGACACGTAGATAAATTTGACCTTTTAAATCGCTTGATTTCAATATCAAAAGCTCAAGATATTCCCATTTGAATATCTAGTGTGAAGGTAGGGATTCCTGCCATGAGAAGGATTTTTGTCCAAGTTTGTAGGGACACAATTGCAAGATGCTTAAAGATTGAAGACCAATTACAGGCCAATTTGAAGCCATTTTATGGATCAAAAACCAAATGTAAAAGGTGTTAAAATAAGAGAGTTGATTGGAGATAAAATTAGAAGAAATTTTATCGGGTGATGAAATTGAAGAACAGGAATTAGATCAGAATAGAAAAACAATGCCTCCCCATCTGCAATTCTTTCTTTCCTTTTTCTTTACACAACTACCTCGACTATCTTTTTTTCCTTTTATTTGCAAACCACGTTTTTATTGTCTCATTTTAAAGGGTACAACTGGTGCTTTATGGTCCTAGCTATGAAAGGAAAGAAGGGAGCCGCACCATTCTCTATACTGAAAAAAAATCACTGATGATTGAGAATCAAAATCAAAATATTTTGGTTTTCTATTTCTGCTCACTGGATATTACACCCTAGAGTTAATGTAACATTTGTTTCCTAAATAAAGCCATGTATAGGCTATATAGAAGCCTTGACTATTGACCTAAAAGGGGGAGAAAAACAGAAAAAGAAAGGAAAGAACAAAGAAAAATAGGAAGAAAAGGAAGAAGGGAAGTATGACAGAAAAGAGGAGAAAGGAAAGAAGAGTACGAGAGAGAGAACCGGCAACAACATTGTTGAAAGCAGAAAAAATATAAAGGGAGGGGCATGAACTCAACCAGCATAACACGTTCTCATTGCCATCTCCCTTATCATCTCCACCGAGAGGCAAGTAATAGGAGAAGGAAAAGAGGGAGCAACAAAAAAACAAAAAGAGAATAGAGGGAGCAGCATATAAAACACAGAGAACAGAAGGAGTTTCTGTTCGTTATTGTGAAAAGAGAGGGAAAAAAAGAAAAAAAAAGAGGGGAAACAGAAAAAGAAAGACAAGAAAAAACACAGGAGAGGATAATACAAATAACAGGGGAACAAAGGTTTTCTTTCCTTGATCCTTTTGTCACCATGAAAGAAAGGAAAAGGGAAAACATAAAGGAAGGAGTCGGAGAGTAGAAAGTAGAGAAAACAAATGGAAAAGATTAAGTTTTCTTAAGATTATTATAAACCAAAACATGCACGGACTGCCTTTAGGTCTCTATTCTAGTCCTTGCAATAAGATCTACAGAAAAAAAGAGAATCGAAGCTAAAACTAATAAAGAGAAAGGGACGAAGACATAGAGCTGAACGTGGGAGACTGACATAAGCAAAGAACAAAGGGAAAATAGCTGGAACAAATGAACACGGGCAGACCAGCCAACACGCCTTCAACATCGCTGCAGCTCTTTCTTTTTTCTCCAGGTTTATTATTCAGTTCTGCACGCATTTCTTGGTTGTATGTGTTACTATTGAAGTGAAATTTAATTCACTTGAATAGTAACTCACCAGCTTTCATTAAGCTGTAACTACACCCTTAAGCTATAATTGTACCCTTTTGTGTCCAGCCGGGTCACTTGCCCGACTATACCTACTTGTTTTTAAAAAATAAAATAAAAGAAAGAGAAAGATATTTATTTTCTAGCATATTTATATCAAGGTCTGAATTTTTTTTTGTAAAAAAAATATCAATCTTGTATTTAGGAGGAATTCATCTATTATTCACCGTTAATGTTTAGATAGAAAAATCTTAAAGGGATGAATATCCAAAATATTTAATGAGAATAACTTGTTATTATTTACTGTTAATATTTGGATAAAGAAACTCTAAGTGATAAATATCCAAAATAATTTTCTAGGGATAATAAGCCATCACACATCCTTGAAAAAAGCCTCGATTATAATTAAGGATATTTTATTTTTTTGACTCCACGGTTTACAAGTTGTGAAAGTATGAAACACTAAGGCAAAAAAAAACTTTTAAAGCGCTTTGAATTTCCTTAGATTTCTAAATTTTTGTCTCTCCTCCTTGTGATTTACGAGTCGCGAACTCTTGAAATACTAAGGGAAAAATGAGCTTTTAAAGCACATTGAATCTCCTTGGATTTCTATCTTAATAAATTTAGTTTGAATTAACCCTAGAAAAATGGATGGGATTAAAAAACACCAATACTATAGGAAAATGTTCGCTTTGGCTCACGGTTTTGTTTCTGACAACCCACAAGTCCCAAAACACGAACAACATGTTGGCAACAACACTACTAATAAAGCCAGCAACCAGTTCCTCACCCATCAATATGGAATATTATAATATTCCATCCAACAAGGCTGCTGGCTGAAATTTATAATGAGGGAGGATGAAAGTTTACTTTATTGACTAAGATGCCCTTCATTTAATCCTTTAAATGATTTTTGTGTAAAATATCAACTTCTAATTATAACAAAATGTCTTTCTTAACTTAAAAAATTACAAAATTTTAATCGAAGACAAGAAAACATGTTAAGAGGCTTCATGAAAAATTTTAGATTTTTTTGACAGTTATGTCGAAAGATATGCATTTTAGTGTAAAACTGAATAATGTTTGATTTTTTTGTCAAATTTCAATTTTTCTTATTCAATTCTTACATAAATTGTACCAATTTTTTTACGAAATCTGTGGGATCATTTTCTTTTCTCAAATATATTTATTTTATATTTTTACCATCTATTTTATTTATGGACTTATTACCGTTTTGTAGTAATATTACTAATATTTATTTGGTGCCTGCACCATCAGTCTTAAATTTTCTTTATACTATTTTTTATTTTTATTTTATTATCATTCTTATTTCTTGGGATCATTTTTCTTATTCTTTTATCAATTGAAACTAATTACTAGTTTTGCTGTCCTTAAATTTAATCATAGAGACTGTTCTCTCCATTTCACATAACATTCTCTATTATTTATATTGTTTTTTTTATTCAGGGTTTTAGAATGAGAGATCAAAATGAAAAATATGGTAAACATAGATGACGTACCATCAGTTTTGAAAACATTCACTTTGATCCACCAATTTAAACAATCTCGCAAATTATACATTTGCACTCCCTCAAAATTGTTTCAATTCCATTTTGGTGCAGAGGTTTATTTTTGTTATTTTTTGGTCCTTTGTTGAGAGGGAAGAAAGGGGTTGCTAGATTTTTGTAATAGAGAAAAACTTGTTGTTAACACTAATTTAGACCACCAAAATAAATGATTTTTGTGTCAAATTGTTCCATTTGATACAGGAAATTTATATTAGGTGTTTTTATACCTTACAAGTTCATAAAAAATAGATTTAGGCTCAGGTTGATTTTTGGGGCAGTTTTCTTAGGTTATTTAAGGCCACGAATGAGTTTGTCATGGTTTTTATGATGTTTTAGGTCAAAAACAAGTTGCAAAAGAGGTTTTTAGGTAAAAAAAAAACATAGATATTGATTTTTCAGCCATCATAATGGTCGAAATCTAGACAAAATAGGCGACACGTTGTCTGTTGTTAGTGATAGGGGTGATAATTGTTTGTTCAATTTTTATAAATAAAAAGTAACCAAACAGTTTTTTTAAAACCAAAACTGAAACCCAAACCCAAACCAAACTAAAATCGGTTCAAATTGATCGGTTTCAGTCTGGTTCAATTATTTTGGAACAAAAACAAGCTCAAACAGGTTTGGTTTGGTTTTTCATTTTGGCTCATTTTTTTCCCAATTTGGTTTGGATTTTTTTGTTTTTTTTGGTTTGGTTTGGATTTTTTAGTTCCAGGCTTATAAAACCGCACTGGTTTGTTTTTTTAAAATTCTAATCAGTTTAATCGATTTTTTTTCACAGTTTGATTTTTTTGGTTATATATTTTTTTATTTTTTTGCTCACCCCTAATTGGCATGGATGCCAACCCCACTTGGGTCTGACATGGTTACCATAAAAATATAACTTTAAAAAATATAATTGAAAAGAGATAAAGTGACATGATCGATTAAAAACTAAAAACAAAAAAAAAACAAAACAAAACCTCCTCTTTTTTATTTTGTTAAGAGGACTTTTTTAAATAATATTTATTTTTTTTATTACGTGTTTAATTTTCAGAGAGGTTTTTCTAGTTCATCTATGATTTTGTTTTAATCTTTTATATAGATAAACTATGTTTTTGAAAATAGAAAAAATATTTATTTTTAGATAATATTTTTAATGTGTAACCTTACATGTTATTTTTTTTTTATTCAGTCAATTTAATATTCTATTTTTTAAGATTAAATATCTTAATCTATATCCGTCTTTTAGTTTTTCAATTTCTATTTTTAGGTGTCATTAATGGATATTTATTTATTTATTTATTAGTACACATAAATCTTAGTTTATTTAATTACATGTATGTATAAACTTTTTGATTTGTTATATTTATTGAACTATAAAAATGCGTTGGAAATATCTATATATATATAATTTTTAATGAAAAAAATAGTTGACCCGTGGCGAAACACGAGCCAGATAGCTAGTATATACTATGCCCCTAACATAGAAGAGTAAACACTTGCTAGTTTATTCGAAGATGTTGAAGCATTAACTAAATATTTAATATCAAACTATATACTATGATCGAGATATATTTTTAAAATGTAATGGATATTTTTGTTACAATACATGATAACAAATTTTACTACTTTAACATTTTAGAAAATAACAATGAAACAATTTTTTTTAAAAAAAGACAAACCAATCCATTTATGCTAACATGAACATACTTCTCTTATACAAGACTAGTTTGTTTGGGCGAGTCCAAATGGATTGGCCTAAACAAAAATACAAGCATACTAGAGAACGGTAGCTACAAAGATGGTGCATATGAGAGCACAAGAAGAAAACAAAAAAAAGACTAGCAGCTTTTCTAAGTAGGAGAGAACAAAAAAAGAAAAGGATATTGGAGACAAACCAAAGCAATGTGTGTGTGTGTGTGTGTTCCTTTTATGGTATTTTTTTAATGTATTTTAGGCTTATTTGAGTTTATTGAAAGTTATTTTTATGAGTTTGGTATGCCTAAGAGACTTTGTGAATTAATTGCTAAAACATAAGAATTTCTACATTTTATGTTTCGGACTTTGCTTTTGTAATAGGTTTTTCACCTAGTTATAATTTAAGAATATGACTGTCGATTGAATCAAAGTTAAAGTATACATATCAAGCTTTCCAAGAAAGTATTATGAAAAAAAAAATCTAAGTTTGTTTAGATCCTTAATCAAACCTGTAAAATCAGGTTGAAATCCTACTTACAACCTCAAACATCAAAATCATGTGATTCAAAATTTCAAAATTATCTATACACATGGGACCACAACTTTTATGAAGAATGTGAGGTAAGATAAAATCATTTTGAAGATGAAAACCTGGAAGCAATTTGAAGGACAAGATTGGTCTTCTGAATGATTTAACTAATGGCGCTGACCATTCCACTATTATTGAGAGTCTGACATATAAATTATAGGTCTTAGGAACTAAGAAAGGTGAATATCAAGCCTCTAACATGCCATGAATGAAATAATATAGTTTGGATGATAGGATATTGTAAGAAACTAAGTATAAAACAAATTTTGAATGATTTAACCAACCTTAAGAACCAGATAAAAAAGGAAGGAATTAAGTAGCATAAGGACTTCTAATTAGCCTATGAATTCCAAAGAAATTTAGCAGTCAAAGAAGAGAATATATAGAGCAAAATATGGTTGAAACATGGGCTCAACAACATTCTTTTCTTCTTTGTTTTTGTTAATTTTTCAATATTTATGAACTAAACTTTGGCTTTCTGTTTAAGTGGAATACACTCCATTTTTATTAGAAAGTTATGACAAGTAATATTATCATTATAATTCTTTCATATTAAAGTATTTATCTTTTTTTTTTTAGAATTATGCTATTGATTGTTATTCAAGCTTAATGAATTTATTTGAGATGACATTAATGCTTTCTAGTTTTTTTTCAATCCATAAGTGAGGGACTCAAGTAATAAGCAAAAGAATTAAATTGATTATTGTAACTCTTATCTTGATTTATTAGGGAAGAATAAACTAAATTAAATTGTTAAATTCTTAAACATTTGCTTAGAATGATTTCACAGACTTTACTCCTTAGGCTGCTGCCAAGTGAATAAGTATTACTTTCAACATTAAATTTGCTTGATGATAAGAAGTTGATTAGGGAACTTTATTTAATTAATTTGCTCGTAATCTAATTGATTTTCCTCATCTTTAATGGATATCAAATTTATTTACTTGACGTGATAGAATATTTATTTTTACTTTTATGATCAATAGATTTATAGGAATAGATGTGTGGATCTTTAAATTGAGTTAACAATATATAAATTTATTATTTTTATTTTTAGAATTTTATTTCTTTATTTCTTTATTCAAATCTCCCATTTTTTTTTATTATATTGCAGTAATATTAAATATAATTTTCCTTGGGTTTGACCTGGTTTTCATAATCATACGATGAATTTATTTTGTTTGTGATAGTAACATTAGAATTATATTTTAGGGGTTCCAACGATCAACTAATGATCAACATATGTACAACATCATCAACAAGATCTCGAAATATAATTTCAATGACATTAAGAAAGGTAATTAGTGGAGGTAGATACAAGCCACACTCACTATTTAAAGATGGTGAGCCTGATTCACTTGCTGGCATGTGTATTACACGAACTAACCAATATTTGTTCTTCTCATTTAGTTCATTCCCTTATTATTCTCCTGTAATTGTCTAATTTAATTCTAATTTAGTTTATCAAATAGCATACCAAGGGAGAAGGGGGGAAAGGGATAAAAAGAGAAAATACCCAGCTTATATGCCATGCAACCACTTTTATTGGTACAGTCATTACCCAAACACCTAATACAATTTATGAATGCATCACTTATTAATACAATGTCTTACAATCATCACTAGTGCTAATTCTTCATGAAAAGTAATAAGATTAGCACATGAATTGTTAATGTGGTGCCCATCTTCCTATATTTAAGGGTGTCTAAATTTCCATCAATGGTGTAACGCCTCCCTCAATATGGAACCTATATTACTCCATATGATGTCTATAATTTCATATTATGTATAAGAACAATAGAGCAGACCTATCAACCTAAGACACATTCATGGAAAACCTAATCCAGATTGAAGTTTTTACAACTTCATTAAAAAATATTTGGAATACATGTAATTGAAATTAAAGATAAGTTATATTATAATTTTGGGTATAATTTTATTATTAATTATAACATTTATGAAATATTTTCTTTATATAAGATTCTATTTGTAATGACCTTTAAATAATTTAATTACTAAATTTATATTTGTATGAGTTTATTTATTTATATATGAATTTCTTAGTTAATTGAATTTAAGATTGTATCATAATAGTAAAAGTGATAAGGCTAATTGTTTCAAAATAAATAATACTATACAAATAATGAAATTATTTATAATATATGTGTTGACACTAAGATTTCAGTAAGCCTAGCACATGAAGCAAAATTCTCTATACAAAAATATACTATTAGGTTTGAATTCAAATTAATTAAAAAACTCAGTCAAAATACATTTAATGATTTTTACTTTAACATCCTTCTAATTAAAGGTATTTTAAGTAATTTTCATATTAATTTTCTTAAAATACCCTTTAGATGAAGGATATTTAAGATAAATTGCGCATGATCTATTTATAAATAGATAATAAAGCCATCAATTTAAATATAAGTATAGAAGACAAGAAAGCACAAAAACAATGGAGATAGAAGAAAAGAAAAAGTAAAGAATAAAAACCAAGCAAAAATATTTGAAGTTCTATCAAGAAATTCAAATATATCAAACAAGGGATCAAAATCCTTTCCTTCATCAAAATAAATCAAGTTAAGATGTCACATTATTAAAGCTTTTAAAGTTAGATGAATATTCTTTGTTTTAATGAAATCAAGTCAAATTTATACATCACACGGTTAAATTTTTTGAGCTTGTGTTATACTCTTCCGTGTTCATTAAATCAAGTCAAATTTATATATCATATATACAAAACCTTTTAAATTTATGTAAATACTTTTTATATTTACTAAATTAAGTTAAGATTTTACATGGTTAAAGCTTTCAAATTTATGTGAATATTTTTTTATTTAAAACAAGATCCAAATTTGATAGAGGATTCATTCCCATGAAGAGTACCTCACGAAAGTTTTCATCTTTGTTTTAATCAAATTCATTAATGTGATTATGACATTATTTTTAGTATATTTTTTAATACATGAAATTTTGTGTGTACAACATGAAAACCCTTTTTTCTTACAATAATAATTATATTGAGTGGAATTATTTGAAGACTAAAGCTAAGTTAAAATTAGTTCAGAATTAGAATATTTTCATATGACAGTTGATTTTATCTATATATTAATAAGTGTATGTTTAATGACTAAAAAGAAATTAATGGAACCCGTGATTTTTTTTCTTGATAAGCGTATATTTGATAACAGAGATTAATTGGTCAAGTAGTTAATAACTCAAAACCTATGAGCTGGAATGTTATGTTTGGATCATCAGTGATTTTATGAATTTATGGAAGCTGGAATGTTATGTTTGGATCATCAGTATCTCTAAAATTAAATAAATCAAAATAAGAAAATAAATAAAAACTAATTAAAGAATTTATGGACTCGTGATTTTTATGTTTCTCTATAATTTTGCAAGATACAATTTTTAATTATTGTTGAATCTTTTTAAAATGACTCAGATTTTATTCACATATAAAGGTAATTACTAATTAAAACTATAGCTTAATTTAATGTCATGTGGTGTCCTATTGAATTCAAGAGAATCAAATTTAGGTTATAGCAATGAAAGAAATTAGGTTGAACTGATTCCTTTTCTCGTAATAAAACTATCAATACAAGTAACCAGGATATATACATGCTTTCATATTAAATAAAAATATTTAAAATTTTCAGCTAAGTAAAATTTTATTTTGTCTCTTAACCTTATTCTGGCACAACAACTATGAGACGTTACTGTTAATATCGAAGACGCGACAAGAAATCATTGGTTTTTTAATCTATATTGATCAAGTCCATATAACAATCTGATTTAGTCATAGTTAAATCTCCTTGATTTATGTGTGAAAGTGTATATAAATTATGTTGAAAATTTAATATTATTTCTTGTTGGTCCACAAGTAAAACAAATTATGCTCTTTGATTGTTTCATGTGTAATTGCTTGCCAACTTACATAAATTAGTTTGAGTTCCTTTTTTATTTTAATAAGTAGTTAGATAATTATAAGTCCATGTAAATCCTTACTAATTAATATCTTGGGATAATTAAAAATATGAATAATCAAATAAAAAAATAAAAACACACCCACTTAAATAGAAACAAATTACAAGTATATATACTAAGCATCGATCAACTTTCAAAAATCCGGGGGCAAAAAAACAGTGTACCCTAAATTGTTTTCTTAAGTTTGCTGGCGGGTATGCAGGAGAGAAGGCAACCTCTCAAATATTTATGAATACGCAGAAAGCAGCCGAATGCAGTAGAATATTTGACAACTTCACCACCAGTTCTTGTCGTAAAATTAATTATCTTCTGCTGCATCAATTTCAAATGACGGGAAAACTTGTTGCTTCGAATTGCTTGCGTCAAGTCGGTTTGTGTCCTGGGTCAAGATTATATATATTATATGCTTGCCGTGTGTTATCTGGTTTGTTTTGTCATTTAATATATATTACGTGCCTTGATTTCTCTATATATATTTTTTTCAACTTGCAAAATAGTTCTTGATGAGCTGTAGCTTAACTGACATTAGCGTCGTCTTTCCATAACAGGTTTCGGATTCAAATCTTTTCGATGTAACGTAAAAAACACAACTTATAAAATTATTTACAGTTCATAATTCAAGAATTTTATGTATGAATGAAGTTACGTGTCTGAATTACCATAAACCTAAAAAAAATCAATTACCCAAAGAGAAGTTGAAGCAGTTGTGGCATAATTTCTTCACCTCAATGATTTAAGTACTCTACAACAGTGCAATGGTTTAGTAATGGCATTTTGCGACTAATTGTTATTATGCATAAGAAATTTCATAACCCTTACTTTCTAGGACTCTCTACGCGACTACGTACCGTGAATTTTGACTTGTGAGCCGGTGTGCAGAAAAAATGGAAGTGAGTGCCCAGGGCAAGATCGGCTCGATGCAATATTCTTGTTCCTTCAATGGTAACTAATATATTTATATATATAGCGATATAACTAGAGATGCTCTACGAATTGGGCGACTGCTTTGACGGAGATTACTTTTCCACACTCCTCACCAGTTCGCTTCCGGTTTTAGGCCCATATAATACAATTTATGGAAGACTAGAGCATCCCTACACATTTCTGATCCGATCAAAAACAGGTTATTTATGTTTCATAAGAGTATAATCTGGAATCGGTAACAAAGTGAAGTCGCCCGTTATGTGTTTCTTATTATTTATTCCTATTCACAGTTATGGGCCTGAAACTCAAGGGATGTTAAAAGACAGAAGTGCTTCGAGCCAGGGTCAAATCCTTCGAGAACAAGCTAGGTCCCGTAAAAGGTGGGAAAACGCAGAATTTGGTTTCCTCATGCTTTGCAATGAATCTTGTTCCTTAACTCGCATAATTCTTTGGACATCCCACACGAGGGGCATCTGGCTTGTGGGTCAAAAAAATCTGCTCAACTCCACTTGTATAGCGTGAAGCTCAACGACGAATACGTCATAGAATAATGATTTTGGTCTAATAATCTATGTTTATTTCTAAATTTATGAAAATCCTGATATTGATGTTCAAACTTTCACAATGCCAAGTTCAGGTAGGAAAAAGTTACCTAAAAACTGTCTCCACTGTACTGTACTGCTGAAATGACATTATATTGCAGAGAAAACAATATGCTGTGTACCATTCCAGCATTATAAAAAGAGGTTATGTTCCTTGTCTAAGTGCATTAATTGATTGTGATATCGTATTAGGTTTCTTCCTGTTAAGCTATTACTTTTGGCTTTATTTTTTTACTATTCACAAACCAAATATCAAGTTTAGGCTAGCCCGATCTCTTTCATCTTTCCATATTCATGCAGAGCGTGTTGCTGCACGGATACTCAGCTGCTGCTCATAAATTCAGGTAAAGAACGGCCTTTTTAGCGATCTTCCATTCTCCGTTGCCTGTATAAGTTGCACGCTTTTGTTACTTATATTTACTAATAAATCATATAAATCTATTTATCCATCTCAGTTAACCAGATGGGGGCCATTTCTTCCAACAGCTTCAACTGCATACAAAGGAGCATTATGTGAAGAAGCAAAAACAGACCTCGTGCATGAGAATGAAGTTGTGATCAGAGTACTTTTTCTTTATTGCCTTTTCTTGCCTGCTTCGTTTTGTATATTTCAGTATAAAAAAGTACATTGAAGTATATAACGGATCTCTTTGTATGCTACATGCATCTAAATACTGCCTAAAGACATCCTTCTCAACTCCTGACCTTCTATATATAGTTCCTCCTAATTCACACTCCCAAGAAATTGAATCCATCTCTGAACATGAATCCAGTTCTTAAAGATCCTTCAGCTGATACTGTTTTGAAGTGCATCAGCCAGATTCTTATGGAAGAAGAGTCCAATGAACAAACCTTTAGTGCACGGGACTTTTCTCTTCGGGCTGCTGAAAAACCCTTTTCTGATATCCTTGATCAGAAAAGTTCCTCGTCAGACAGTGAAGTATCCGATCCAAATCAAATTATAAAGACTGTTAGTACTCACTGTTGCAATATTTATGGTTGTAACAGCTCCGAGACAGCTGACAACATGGTTGTGTCCAGCTTCATACACAATAGAGAAGCTCCGTCTGTTAACTACACTGTCCCGTTGAGCTTGCAGGTCAATTCACCTCCATTTTTTCCTGAAAGCGTTTTTCAAACTTTCCCTGAGCAGGTGGATTCTTCTGTAAATGTAGCCCTTGGTGCGAGCCAATTGGATGTGTTGTTTAAGGGAGGGACAGAAGAGACTTGGGAATTTCATCGTCAGGCAAATGAAATGATTCTTGATTTTGAAAACAACAAAGTGACTCCAGTCATGGCGACTAAAGAGAAAAGTTATTGGGATCACCCGGCATGCGAGCTGAAGAAAAGAAAGAATCATTACAAAGTGGAGAAGAAGTCCGAAACGAGGAGAAATAAGCACTCTTCAGTTTATGCTGAAGCAGCTGAGCAATATGGAATGTTTGCTGAGGTGTTTCCGTCTAGTGGTGGAGATGACAAGCCAGTTTGGTTGAACCTTAATGAAACATTTCAAAATAGTCCAGGTATGATACCTTATCTAAAAGAACAATCAAGAGGATCTAATTATGGAATGCTCTTCAGGAAGAACCTCGTTAGCTGCAGGGAATTGGTTGATACGAGGACTCTTCTGATACACTGTGCAGAAGCTGTAGCAAGCAACGATCACGGGAGTGCAATTGAACTATTAACACAGATTAGGCAGCATTCTACTCCTTTTGGCGATGGATCCCAGAGGATGGCCCATTGTTTTTCTAATGCCCTAGAGGCTCGCATGGCTGGCAATGGAAGTGAGGTATATGCAATTCTTGCTGCTAACAGGGTGACATCCGAATGCATATTAAAAGCTTGCAGACGATTTATTTCAGCTAGCCCTTTCATGGTCATGTCGAATCTCTTCTCAACGCAAACTATCATGGACCTTTCTGAAGATGCAGCAAGGCTGCACATCATAAATTTCGGTATTCTCTATGATTTCCCATGGTCTTCCTTAATTCAGCATCTCTCAGTGAGACCTGGTGGTCCTCCGGTGCTTCGCATCACCGGAATAGAGTTTCCCCAGACTGGTTACAGGTCAGCAGAAACAATTGAAGAAATAGGACTTTACTTGGCAAGTTATTGTGATAAATTTAATGTCCCTTTCGAGTATAATGCGATATCAAAAAAATGGGAAAATGTCCAACTCGAGGACCTCAAGATCGACAGAGATGAAGTAACTGTTGTTAGCAGTTTATACAGGTTTCGGCACCTCCTTGATGAGACAGTAGTCTTGAACGGTCATAGGAATGCTGTTCTTAACTTAATTAAGAGGATTAATCCAGCTGTCTTCATTCATGGGATCGTTAACGGGGCTTACAATTCTCCTTTCTTCGTTTCGCGTTTCCGGGAAGCCCTCTTCTACTACTCATCATTGTTTGATATGCTCGAAGCCATTACAGCCCGTGAAGATCCAGAGAGGTTGGTGTTTGAACAAGAGGTATTTGGAAAGGAAATCCTGAATGTCATAGCATGTGAAGGATGTGACAGAATCGAAAGGCCAGAGAAATATAAGCAGTGGCAGGCTCGGAATGTAAGGGCTGGGCTCAGGCAGCTCCCACTGAAAGAAGAGATCATGGAAAAAGTGAGAGAACAAGAGAAGTCAAGTTATCACAAGGATTTTCTGATGGATCAAGATGGCCAGTGGATGCTTCAGGGATGGAAAGGCAGAGTCCTATTTGCCATTTCCTGCTGGAAATCTGCCTAACCAGGAAATTAATCCATGCCTAGCTAGCTTTGGATTTTTCTGCTCTTAAGGAGGCTTTTTTGTATTTGGAGTTCGAACTCGCTAGCTGTTGCTAACCTATTTCAGACATGTGCTCATTGACACTATATTACATATGAGAATAAAATTTCGTTTTGACAAGCTTCGAGATTGTCTTATTGTGTTATCTTTAATTTATCTTTACACATTAATATTGTAAAATCATCTGATTAAGTTGGAAAAAAAAGTGAAAACCTTTATTGCTAAGCAACAAGTATCTTGTATCAGAGATCCGGAGATGAGAAACGCACCATCAAATTTTCTGGCCTATAATATAGAATATGATTGAATTATAATAGCTTGTGTTGTGGTTTTAGAAAATTAATTTTGAAAAAATCAATTTTAATTATGATTGCTAAAGCTAAAATTTATGTTTGGTTTCAAAAGTATGTAATGAGATATATATTTGTTCAAGATTATGGTTTAAATTGTTGTTACACCTAAAATGACCAAAAATGATATATAATTATTCAACATATAACACTAAACATAGAATACATATAATAGGACTAACTGATATTATAGAAACTTTAATTATTGTCCTATCAAACTTGATGCAATTCCACAATGAAAATTATCCATTATTAAACATTTGTTTCCTCTATATATTTGTGAATATAAAACCATATTAATAAAAATATCTTAAGGAACATAATTTAGATGACGATTAAACTAAGTAAATATCATTTTCCATTTGAAATTTCTTCTTATATAGTTATGTAGAGCTATTGGCGCCATAATAATTTGAACTTGTGTCTTATACAGAAATAATGACATGTTTTGCAAATTTCTTCGTATTCTTTCCAACCTCTAAAAGTTTGCTCTAATACACATCGTATTGAAGAATGAAACTGATTGAATAACTTCTCTCTATTTTGTGGATGCTCTTTATAATGAAATTCTGAAAGATGATATCTTTCTCCTCTATATGGGCCCAAAAATCCATTTGAATAATTAGAGTAAACAACATAATACTTCCCTACATTATTTTTTTTTCCTGTAAATTATTCCTAGTCACGTAATACAAGATAATATTAATGAAATTTATTACCATTTACATTATCAAACTCAAGTACTTGCTGGTGGCTTTGAAAATTTGATATTTGGATTAACAATAGTTTCAAGAAAAATCCTTGTATCATGTACGCTACCTTCTCATCCTGACCAAACAAATGTAAATTGTATGTCAAAGCTACATGATGCCATTACATTTTGTGTTGGTACATCTTTTCTGTCAATAAATGATATTTGATTTTCTTGTTATACATAAACACGAACATGTGTTTCATCAATCGCTTCAATACAATTCTATATCTAAAAAATAGTTAACAAAACAATCAATTGAAACATAGTTGATATAATTTGTTTTGTTGTTACTTAATTAGTAAGTCATGAAACACCTTTAATATCACTTTGAAATATGGAATATATTTTGGATTTATTGTGATTTCTCTCAGTATTATTGAAAATTCTAGATCTACTAATTTAATTATTTCAACTGCTAGCCAACACACCGACCCAAGAACTTCATCGAAATATCTACTCACAGTTTCTAGCATGTTGCTTCTCTTTTAATGTTAATCTTTAGATTTTGTACTTCTTGTTAAAATTATGTTGATTAATGGAAACATGTAAATAAAATGAGCAGAAAACAAAACAAAATAGAGAACAGTAAACTCGAGGTGTGTACAAACATTGTACTTAATGATATTTTCTCCACAAAGTTATCCCCCGAGATTGAATAAGTTCCTCAATAAGATGAGGTATGCAAAAATAACAAGTAAAAGAAAATAAAGAACCCAACAAGTTTTGAAAAGAAAAAAATAGAATAAATATTTTATGGTTGTGTGCTATCTTTTACAAAATGTTCATGGAGGAGATATATATATAAGTTGAGAGTTTAAAATAACCAATAAAAGAAATACATGGTAAAATAAAAAAGTGTTTAATAGATTTTTTGTAAAATGTAGTTGTTGCAATAATTAATAATAAAAAAAGTTGTTGGAGAAATATAGATGTTGTGGTGATTGTTAGAAAAATAATTTCAAGAGTTGAATTTTTTCAATTTAAGGGTCACAAAAAAATTATTATTGAATACAAAAGGTCCATAAAGTTTAGGCGTTGCCTTGCGCATGAGGGGGCTATCAAAGATTTTTCTCTTGCTCAGCCCAACCTTATACGTACGAGCTTACCACCTTTTTCTTGTTAGTTATTAACCCATATCAAATTTTACTATATAAATAATAGAAAAATATTTTATTTTTTTAATATGGGATTGGAATCCCATTGATATATACTTTATGTTTACAAAAAGAAAGTTGTGTTTTTTAAATGTGGGATAAAAAAACCTTTTTAATTTAAATACTTTAATTTAAAATGAGAAATAATATATTTTTAATGTTGGATAAAAAAAAATTTTGAAAAAATTTTTAAATATCATTATTTACAACATTTCTAGCATGTTGCTTCTCTTTTAATTTCTTTTGATCATACGTTCTTAAACACTTGTTTTGGTCTCTCTTCCAATTTGTTTAAAGGTCTAAAACTTTTAAACCATTATGTAAATTTCTGATGAAAAACCACCTATATTTATGATAGAATCATATGTAGAAAACAAATATGGTTGGAAGTTTAGTATTTTTTTTAGTTATGTAGTTGTTAATTTCAAAAAACAACAAAAATCACAACAAAACAAAACACTATCAATTTTATTGAGTATAAAAGTTTTATTAATTTCAATATTCATTAAAAAGTAATCTTACAATAACAAATGTATCGCTACACAATAAATAATTTTATCAATTTTATAAAAAATCTAATTTCTCAAAATCCTCAACTTAACAATAAAATTGATGAAATATGATTGGTACCTATTAAAATATCTCATCATTTCTTTAATTATAATACACCTAAGTTACAAAATCAAATTTAATTTTATTAAATGACAAACAAATTCAATTTCCCTCAAATCTCAAACAAAACCTAACATATAAAACATATATTAATACAATAGATTTCTCTAGGAAAAAACTATAAGAAATTTAAATATACAGGAAAACTACAAATACAACAAAATATTTCAATTAATTAACCTAAAACACAAATGGGTTTAAAAAATAGGTATCCATGTTTACTTTTTGATACTTGACAAAAACAAAATCAATGATGGATGTTGACAGTACTAATATAGACATAAATTAATTGTTTTGTTAGGGTGATCGGATTTGTGAGAGAATAGGGGGTTGCTGGTTGGTTTATTTACAAAAAGAAAAAAAAAGAAGAAAATAGGGGAGGGAACTATCAGTTATAACTTATTTATATTTGTCGATGGAAATATTATCTCAGTAAGCCATGGCATGTTAATGTTTTGATGATTTTTTTATTCATTTTTTATTGTTTTTACAAATCAAAAATTACTACCATAACATAATTAATTGTTATTTTCATTAGTAATTACTGATGAAAATACCTCATCGCTATTTTCATTAGAAATTAGCAACGTACATAATATTATCTATTGATTTTTATTCTTATTTTCTAAATTCCTAGTAGTGTTAGGTAATGAAAAACTTAGCACATGTTCTTATACAAATGATGTTGTTTATTTATTTATTTTTGAGAAGTTACAAAAACATTGATGTTATAAAATTATATGAATTATCTTAAGATTTAAATATTTAACATAAAATTATTTTCATATTAAGTAAATATTATACAAATCATTTTTTATCATCAAAGTCTAATTAATTTTTAAAACATTAAGAGCATTACATGTTCCAACAGAGGATTTTGAATCTCTTCTAACTTTTACATATTCACTATTAATGGATCAATATATTTTGAAAAAATAATTTTAAGCTCGAATTATTATTTGAAAGGTCTAAAGACAAGGTGATAACCCAATATTAATGGGTGAGGCTTTACATCTATAGGCTCAGAAGAATATCAGGCTCAAATGACATGAGTCTAGCTTGCTTCTAAGCTCAACACCCTTGGACATGGTTAAAAGCAGAGCCCAAATAGACATAGGTCTGGCGAGCTGCAAAACTCAATTGAACCCAAACAAATATGATTTTAGCAAGCTATTAAACCTAAAGTTTTTAGGTTCAGTAATGTGCTGAGCCTAAATAAACATGAGTTTAGCGAGTTGTCAGACTCAATATTTTTGGGTTTAGCCACACACTGAACACAAAAGAATATGGGTTTGGAGAGTTGTTAGACCTAGAGGCTGTTTGTTTACGCGGCTGCGGTTGCGTTTTAATTAAACCACAGATTTAAGCTATTTAGTAAAGGAAAAAACAAGATTTACTGTTAATGGGTCCCATATTATTTTTTCGTTCGAGACACAGGAAAGAAAAGCAATGAATTCCTATTTTTCACGTACTGTGCATGCTAATTGCATTGTTCACTGAATAGTGCAATTAACATGAACAGTGTAACATACTACACTGTTTCGATTGGACCAGTTCCGGCCGGACCGAGTCTGGTCCAAAGCTCAACGTGCATTGAACTGGGTCTGACCTAATAAAATAAAAAATTATTTTTAATTTTTTAATTGTATTTTATTCAAAAAAAATAGTGTTTAACATTATTCAATGATACTACGTAAATTAGACAGAGATTGCTTGATAACGTAGCATTTACAAAATTTCATCGCAATTCCAATTTTGTTCCTAATTATATTTTACCTTATATTGTTTTATGCTTAAGAAACCAAAAAAACTATAGTCCTTGTCATATATATTTCATACATGATGAAAATAAAAAATATTTTATATAAAGTATTATTTATTTCATAATATAATAACAATAGTTAAATCTATAATATTTAAATTAAAAACCATTAATATTACTATATATTTTTTGAAATTATTTTATAACCTCAGTTTTAAAAATGTTATTAACTAAACATATTAAATTATTTTTTGTTCAACCTCAATTTTAACCACAGTTTTAACCAAATATATATAAATATTAAATTAACCTCAACCAAAATCACTTTTTATAAAAACAACTTTTTTCAAACCACAACCACAATAGCTACCACAATATCAAACACACTAATGTCTATGAGTTTAGCCACGCACTGAGCCTAAACGTGTATGAGTCTGACGAGTTGTCGGACCCAATATTCTCGAGTTCAGCTTCGCTATGAGTCTAAACAGACATGAGTATGACGAGTTGTCAAACCCATCACTCGTGTGCTTGGCATCATGTCTAACCCAAATGGGTATAAGTCTCATGATCATTATAGGCTCCATGTTAGGCCATAAAGCTTCATTTGTTTATTCTTATGACTTTTAGCATAAAATATTAATGTCAACAATATTCATCTTTCTATATCCCTAGATGTATAGAAATCTTATAAGAGCTTACCATATTTCTATCATCATTAATATTATATAAGAGATACTTATCTATTATTAATTTTACTAAAAGGAAATGATTCTTTATTCCCTTCACTTTAGCAAAAACAACAAGGTCTTAGGCTCTAAATACCCTCTACATCCTATAAATGGTTTATAATTTCTATTCTCTAAGTACTCATACTTTTAAATCTCAAAGCATTTATCATACTGAAACATGAACAAATACTCCTATTCTTAGAATTTACAGCTTATTTTCTTATTTATTACAATTCTTTACTTAAAATTACTGAATTCGTAATCCAATAGTCCTTAAATCTCATAAAAAAAAATTATTTTAGAGGTGTTAGATCTTTTACCACCAATCATCTACTTCTTAAGCTCTAAAGAATGAATTATTGACATGAATATATGATTATCCATTAACCAAACATTCAAAAACCATATTTTTAAGCATATTAAATTTTAGAGCATCATCAACTATAATATCATTATAGCATTTTTTTCTAAACTATTATTTTTAAAAACATTAAGTTTTTTATATAATAATACTAATAATAATACAGACACTTGATTGAAAAAAAAATCAAGTACATACAATCAAATGAAAATTATATAAGAGTTGAAACATTTTATTTGAAAATTTATAAAATAATGATAATCAAATTTTTCATTACCTCTCCTTTTTTGTGTTAGCTTGATATTTATGTCAACCATGAAGTTTGCTTTTATAAATAATTACTAATATGATAATTTCTACTGGGTTTTGCTGTACTTGCATAAATTAAGGCAGTATTTGTTTTTATTGATAGAATATATTTAATTTTTTTTTAAGTTTTAAATTATTATTTTTTATATTTTTGAATTGTTTTGATGTATTAATATTAAAATAAAAATATATAAGTAATTTATTTTAAATAAAAATATCCAGCAAAATACTAAACCAGCTGGAAGAGTGGATAGGAATATAAGTGATTAAGTATTCATTTTTGTAATATCTCGTACCTATGTAGCCAGGAAACGATTCATTCAATTTGAATATATTCTTTGCAAGATCGCTATCATTGAAGAGGCTGCTTGTCTCTATCATTGAAAATAGTGTACAAAGTCAGTAAATGGTTAAACCTTTGAACATATTCCAAGAACTCCCCTGTCATAACCATGTACGTGAGATTTTATAGGCCAGAGTCGCATGGTGAAACTTCCATGGAAGGTGAGGTGAATCTGGCTATCAAGACAATTCACCTGACATTATGGTTTCATATAATTCTATCTGAATCGAGGAAAATGGTCTTCAATTCTTGTTGATCTTGCTAATATTAATTTGGAATCGAGGGTCCCTGTCTCAGCCAGCCAGCCCATTATTTCACAAACACAATCATTGACGCTAATTTTCTAATTTGGAGGCTTTAAACAAATGTTTGCAGTCTGACCTCTAGTTAGGTTAGATAGTGAGGCCATGCCAAAAGCCAGTCATGTCTTTAGAAAGTTGGTTCATTGAGAGTTGAAAATATTTGCATTTGTATGGGAATCCAAATAATAATAGTAGACTAATTTTCATGGTTTAGGTTGTAATCGGAAAGGTGGTAGAGTTTATTTTTTAAAGTTTTTTTTATTTAAAAATATATTAAAATATCTAAAAATATATAAAAAAAAATTCAAATAAAAAATCACGTAATGCTGTTGCAACTACAAAAACAAACAGCCCTATGATAATACATTGTCTCTTATATGTTACTTTTTGAAGTTTTTTTTGTTGAAATATATTAACATAATATATATATATATATATATATTTGTTTTTTTACTTTTTATTTTTCATATGAATATATCAAAACAATCTAAATATATTTAAAAATTAATTAAAAAAAATACGGTGCGGCTGCTGCAAAGAAAACCACGCTTTTCATCTCACCAAAGAGCTCTAAATCTGTTGCTTCCTATCTCTGCTAGCATTGGTCTATACGAAAAGTGAAATGAAATCCAATTTCATTGTTTGTTTTCCGGTATTTTTGCAGGTGTTGCACTTATAATGACATCTTCTGAGTTGTTATTATTATTATTATTATTTATAATTCCTTGCTTTCATACGTAGTTCTAGACTCTTCTCTCAACTTTTCGCCAAGATTTGTATCAGATTTTGCAAAATTATATAATAAGTGACAAAATAATCGGTGTTTATCATCATAATAATAGGTTGTTTATGACCAATTAGAAGTGAAAAAATTCCAGTATTTGATTAAAAGAAAAATTATACTATTTTGTCTCAAAAGTTAGATTCAATTCATTTAAAAAGTAAATAACTAAAAAAATAAAATAAAATTTCACATGTCAAACTAAAAATTTTAAAAATATTATTTATCAAAGATTATGAAATTTAGACTTACAAATATTTAAATGTTCTGAGTAATTAACCCTAATAGATTTATCAGGTTGAATTGATCTACTTATCAAAAATCTTTATTATTAAGCTCAAATTCTAATCCAAATAAGTTTTGTATTCTAACTAAAAACAAAATATAAATTAAATTCAGACGAGCCTTGAGTTATAACTGAGATAATAAAAATAAAACCCATAAATTAAGTCACTATGATGTTGTGAGAAAAGAAGAAGTAAAGAAAATGATATAAGTCTTATTTATAACTTACAATTTTGCCCAATAATCTTAGAAACTAATTTATCATTAAATATTATCAACTTTTTTTTTCTGTATAGCTAGAATAAATAAAAAAAATTATAAGAAAAAAACTTTGAAATATTAATGAATTCATTTCATACTTGGAAATTATGTTATAGCTTCTTAAATATCTTTGTAGAACTAGAAAATTTCAAAAACAAACTATCACATTCTAGTACAAAAATAATCATTGTCAAATAAAAAATTCAAAAATTAAAAAAATAATAATAAGATTTCTATAATTTATTTTGACATATATTGGAAGAATGTCTATAACTACAATTCACCTAAAATTTTACACTAATATATAAAAATACATCTAAAATTGTTTGGTGAAGTTTCAACTCGATCAAAAGATTTAATTTGGAATTATATTCAATAAATTAAAACTAGAAAATAAATTTTTTTAAGTGAAATCATAAATTAATTGAAAACTTTAATCAAACCAAGAAATATTTTCATATATATTATATCTAAAATTAACTGAAACTATAAATCTTTTTAGTATTTATTTATAACATGTTTAATTTATATTTAACTTATTTATTGTATGGTCCCACTAATTACGCTCACAATTTTTTTATAAGAATATTTTTAATAAAAAAATATTTTTTATTAATATTAATTTATGAATTTAAAAAGTAATATATTAACAATACGGATAAGTATAATTTAACAAATTCTAGAATTATTTTTTAAAAGTTATTGCTTCAAGTCATCCCATAACTGTTAAGATTAAGATTCATAATCATTAAATTGAAAACTTATGAATTAATAATTAATTTAGGTACACCCATTTTAATTATATAGAAAAAGTAACATGTTAACATCCTACTATTGGCTAGGGCTGTAAGTGATGAAAAAGAATCATGAAAAAGCAAACCGATACCATGGGCCATACCGCAGATATCACAGAAAATGAAAAGGACGGGGGGGAATTGGAGACTGGCGGCTTCAGTCATTTTGAATAGTTAGAAGATATTATTTTTTAAAATATATTAAAATAATATTTTTTAATAATTTATTTTTAATATTATTATATCAAAACAAAATTAAGAATCTCTGTGAAGTCGAAGACCAGACTTGGTCATATAATGCTAAAAGTTATTAAAAAAAAAATTAACATTTGAGTCACCTTTTCTACTTTCTAACCCCCTTCAAAAAATAATTAGAAAACAAAAACACAACTACGAAGTTGAGTCCACCTTTTCCACTTTCTTGTTCGATAATCGATTAAGAATTTGAGCACATCTCATCTCCGTAATACTGGTGATTGATTCCATGGAACCACCTTCCTTTCCAAACATTTTACAAGCTCCTACTTTAGGGTCTAGCTCAGATGAAGATACTGCATATAACAATGACACGAATGACTTCTCTCATGCTGTTTTCAAGTACATAAATGACATATTAATGGAAGATGATTTGGGAGATAAAACCTGTATGTTACAGGACTGTCTCGCTCTCCAAGCTGCTGAAAAGTCTCTTTATGATGTGCTCGGAGAAGAGCATCCACCTTCTTCTGATCACCGCGCTCCTTGTTTGGCTCAAATCAATGAAAGCCCGGATGAGAATTACACTCCAACTACAAGTGTTCAATCATCTGTTTTACAGTCGTTTTACTCTCCGGAAAGCGCCTTTGTGGTGCCGTATGTTCATGCAGAAACGCATTCTTTTGGGCAGTTAAATGGAGTCACGGGAAGTGCTAACAAGCTCCTTCCATATAGTCATTCTGTGAAATTTTCTTCAATGAGGAAGGCATCGGATCTTCCACAGCCAGAGGAAGAGGAGGTAGCAGACAGAATCCAGAAAAATGGAAAGAACTACTCATCAAAACAGACAAGGGGAAATTATCAATGTGACCGTAATGACTACTTAGAAGAAGGGAGGAGCAAGAAGCAACCTTCGGTCTCAGAGTCCACACACTTGGAGCTTCTTGATGATGACTTTCTGCACAGTATCGAGAGTGGAGTACACATATCATGTCCTCTGTATGATAATTCACGAAGTGCAGCGTACAATAAGTTTCTGCATAATGAGCAGTTAACAGCATCTCATATGCGCATGAGAACACTGGCTAATAAAAGAGAGACAGACCTGTGGACTCAGCTAATTCTTTGTGCAGAAGCTGCAGGAAGAGGTGATCAAAAGACAGCAAGTGCGAAATTAAAACAGATTAGGCAACATTCTTCTCCTTTCGGGGATGCAAATCAAAGATTGGCACATTATTTCGCTAATGGCCTCGAGGAACGCCTTGCCGGCACTGGAATGTTACTCTCTGGACCCATTACACAAAATTCGACAACAGCTGTTGACATCCTGAATGCTTATAAGCTTTATGTTACAATATGTCCTTTCAGGAAGATGACAAATTTGTGTGCAAACCGAACAATTGCGAGGGTAGCAGTTAAGGCAACAAGCGTGCACATCATTGATTTTGGCATCAGTTATGGATTTCAATGGCCTTGCTTTATCTACCGTCATTCATTAAGGCCTGGTGGACCTCCCAAGATTCGCATTACGGGAATTGAGCTTCCCCAACCAGGTTTTCGGCCTGCAGAAAGGGTTGAAGAGACTGGCCGTCGTTTACAAAGATTGGCTGACAGAATGAAGGTTCCGTTTGAGTACAATGCCATAGCCCAGAAATGGGAAACTATTCAATATGAGGATCTCAAGATCGATAGAGATCGAGATGAGGTGATTGTTGTCAACTGCATGTACCGATTCAAGAACTTACCTGACGACACAATGGCGTACAACAGCCCCAGGGATGCTGTTCTTAAATTGATTAAGACAATCAATCCTGATGTATTCCTCCATGGAGTGCGTAATGGCTCTTACAATGCTCCCTTCTTTGTCACAAGGTTCCGCGAAGCATTGTTCCATTACTCCGCATATTTTGATATGCTCGAAGCCAATGCACCTCGAGAAGATCAAGAAAGATTGCTATTCGAGAGAGAAATGATTGGAAGGGATGCTATAAATGTGGTAGCATGTGAGGGTACACGAAGGATTGAAAGGCCAGAGACATACAAGCAATGGCAGATGAGGAATTTGAGGAATGGATTTAGGCAGATCCCATTACATCAAAGTATCATAAACAGAGTGAAAAGCATTAAACCCGATTATCATAAAGATTTTATCGTTGATGAGGATGGACAATGGGTACTTCTTGGATGGAAGGGAAAGATATTTCATGCTATTTCAGCTTGGAAACCTGTCCAGGAGTAACCCCATAAAACTATGATGTTTTCGTTTTTTTTTTACGAGTAAAATTATGCTTGAACTTCTTATACTTCTATGTTGAGCAACTGTAACAGTCCTCTTGCACTGGTTTTCTGCGCATCTGATATCGTTATTACTAAATGATCGGTCAGCCCTTTGAACGTGCCTCGTTGTCTTCGATTAGTGAATAGTTTCATTGTTTTGATTTTGGAATCTGAATTATGAACCAAGAAGACATGAATTCCTTAGTAAACATGCAACAAATTAATTAAACTAATATTATATGCCACACAAAACATCAACATGGAACTAATTAATATCTTTAAATTAATTTATAAGTTTATGTTAACTATAAGATAATGTTTAATTGAAGAAAATTTAAGAAATGGAATAGTTATACATATAACTTTTTATTATTCCAAGTTCTCTTTCATGAATGATTAATTAATAATATGTGAAGATGAGAAATAACTATTATTCCAAGAAAAATAAAATTGAACTTAGAAATATATAGTAGTATGTTTAAAAACAAAAAATAATTCTGAACCTATTGAAACTTATTTATGTTTAACCCATCTTCATAATAATGTATCGATTATAGTCCTGGTGCTAGGCTATTGCTACTAGAATTAATTTATCAGTTGTTGTTATGCTAACCAAGAAGCTTTCAAGAGAGCTTTGATTAGTATGAATTTGTTGCTGACTTTTTATGAATGCTGCTTTTGTTGCTGGAATTTTTTCTTCAAATTATGCTGGATTTTTTACTTCAATCTCTTTTAATCGGGATTTGTTCATATTAGATTTGTTGTATTAGTTTTTTAATGGGTTTTTTTATTGGAACAAAAGGAAGGTTTTTGTGTAAACCCATAGAGAAAAAAAAAATACAAGAGTCATGAAAGCAAAGCAAATTTGATCATGCATGCATGCTGATACAAGTTACAGTGCCTAGCTGGGTTTGGATGACGAATGAAAACGACTACTGCAAGTGTTTAAACTCAATTTCTAATTTAGTAATTGAGTTGGCTAGATTTGTTAACAAGCCTAATAAAAGCATGTAAATTAAAAAGCCCAAAAAAAAAAGATTACAAGAAATTGTTAAAACCCAAAAATAAGCCCATAAAATAAAGATTAAGTTTTTTGGTTTTAATCAAAATAAACTTTGATTGAGCCGGACCTATTTAGTTTGAATTGATTTTCAGTTTAGTCTAAATTATTTTATTAAAAATAAGTGTATATCTTTTTGATCGGTTAAAATTTTAAATCCAAATTAAATCGAACTGGACCGTATCCCTGCTTGAAATGTAGACATGAGTTAGCACATGTACGGTGAGCCAACCAGTACACTTATTTTATTTACCCAAAAGAAGAAGAAGAAGAAAATACTGCTTCTTTAGGTTAACTACAAAACAAACCCCCAACTTTCAAACCAGCATCAAAACAGTCCATTAACACTTGAGGTTGGGATTTTCCATGCACCAAACTTTCAAGGATATAACAATTTAATTAGGTTGATCCTTTTGTTGATATGGTAAATACTAGGTTATTTCCCTCAATAGATATGGGTGAAACTAGGGTGAAACTAAGATTGATTTTCTTCAATGTAAAAAATTATATCCAGGAAAATTCTTTGATGTTACCATTAAATCTGATTTACTAGGTTAAACTTGAAAATTTCCGACTATATATTGTGTTTTTTAAAATTATATTTTAATTAATAAAAAAATAAAAACTCATAAAAATAAAAATCAATCAAATATTAGGATTTTTTATAAATTGCAATCACTATTTTCTAAACAAAAATCCATTATGATTTTAAAACCAAATTTAAAATAAAACCTTGAAATAGTGTCACAATATTTTGTATATGGCTAAAGAAAAAATTATTGATAAATGTGATAAAACTATATCAAAAGCGTATTAATTTTTAAGAAAGTATTTTTAATAAATGTTAATTAAATATTCATGAGTTTTTTTGCATATTAGACACATATTAATTAAAAAAGTCCCCATAAAAACCTAAAATACTATTTATGAAAAATGATAGAATTGAATAATAATTTTTTATAGTGCATTTAAATCTAAATCCATAACAACATCATAGGCTGAATTGTCTAGGCTTGAATGTGGATGTTGTCTATAGGCTTGATGTTTCTTGTAAAATAAGTTTAGAATAAAGAACCTTTCCAATGCTTAATGCTTAAGTTAGTAATTTATAGATGTTTAAGTTAGTAATTTACAGGAGAAAATGAAAAAATAACCAAAAAAGCATATGAGAGTAAATGGCTGCACGTGAAGTTAAGTTCCGTGTGAAGTTCTTAAATGAATTTTTTTTTTAATCTTTAATCAGAAAATAGTAAACACTCCAACGTGCAAGTAGATTAAAAAAAAAGAGTATTAAATTTAAAAAAAAAAAAAAAAGAGTATTGCATTTGTTGTCTGGGTTCATTTCATCGATATGTGGGCGACAGATCGCGTTGAAAAAGACAATTGATGGAGATTTGTAAGGATAAGCATCTAGCAATTCAACTCGTATCTCCCACACACCTCCTTGACAAGAACCTCCCACGTTCCCATGGAGAAAAATTAAAAGAAGATATAATAATCTGATTATATTCATAATTATAAAGAACCGTGAGCTTTATCTTCATTGAGGTAAATCAACAAGCAGCAAACCTGGAACAGAAAAACAAAAGAACAGCAATGCAATTCCATTGGAATCACGTTCTGCTTTAGAGTAAAAGCAAAACTACAAGTTTCTTCTCAAGAAATCTGCTTAATACTCAACTTCGAAAATGAAAATAAAATAAAAGGTTCAATTCATAAAAAAGAAAAAGAAAAAGAAAATATAACTTCTTATTGACACCAAGACCTATAAAAAAATCAAGAAAAAAAAAATTCAAGACTTGCATGCCATCATTGATCATTTTCACTTTGTAGTCACTCGTCAATCAAGTCATATAAAAAAATCAAGAAAAAAGAAAAAGCGCAAATAAATCCAGTCAAATAAAGAACGAAACTTTGTCAAAAAATAGTTTACCTAATATTTGTTCAACCAAACCATAATCGTGATGTTGTAAGTAAGCCCATGTCAAATTCCCTAATGTCGTGCATCAGTTAAAATCAAATAGCATCCAGAGTATACAGTATAAATAGGAAAAAAGAGAACAACAAGTGGATCACCTTGGTCTTTCATGTTCAACAGTTATTTGAACTTCCTCCCTTGAGATCTGGCAGTCTTTGTCTTCTCACCAGAAAAGGCATTACCCTTTTCTGTGTTCTTCAGCTGCATTGAAGCATTTCAATCTCTCTTCTTCAATCTTTCCAAATCTCTGCAATAAAAGAGAGAGAGAGAGATTTTGAGATATAAACAGGCACCTGAGTAGGCGAGAGCAGAAAATTATCTTGGAAGAGAACTGGAATTTAAACGGAAAGGGATTAAGAGAATCAGAGTCGGTTGTGCATGCGAGGGAGGGAAAAATAAAAATAAATAAAAAAGAGAAGGAAAAATATTATTTATATCAAAAGTAGGTTACTTATACTTGCTCGGTAAAAAATTGTAGTTCATACCCGACTTGTAATATCTATTTATTTAAAAAAAAATATTAATTATTATTTATAATATCTATATTATTTAATTTTTACGAAATTAAATAATACAAATATTATATATTACCTTAATTTTTAAAACACCCTAGGTATAGGATAGTGGGGGCACCGCATTGACTTGCTTGAATGTTGTAATGTTGCAACGAAGGGCGTTCCAGTCGCTTGTCTTCGTAGAATTTGTATGGGATTAGGTCATAGGGTGGCTGAGATGGGGCATGGGCATGGTTTGTGGTCGAGGGTCTGGTAGTGACTTTGAGCGAGTTTGCTTGGGATAAAAGAGGAGTCCCTTGGGCAAGAGAACATTCTCCCTTTCCTTCCATTAATTCAATTTTCAGAGACTGAACTAGATAATCTTATAAAGATTATGGATTTAAGTGGAAGTACTAAAGCGGTGAGAGGGAGAAATTTGACTGGCACGTGTCATCATGTGAGCCGAGCCCAATCATCTTTGGGTATTGCATGTAGATAACCTCTTGACTTTGATGGTGGCCTTTCATGATATAGCTGTATTCATCTGGATGAAATTTTTATAGTGGTATAGCAGGTACACTAATCAAAGTTTTAATGTATCTCCAACATTCTATTTTCTTTCTTTTAATTTCTTTTCTTTTTTTTTCTCATTTCTTAGAAACCATGTTATTATTTCTTCTTTTCTTCTCTCCTGTGCCAGTCATGTTTTCATGCTGTTTTTGTTTTTTTTTATTATTATGTATTTTTGTTTTGGCAAATTTGTTTTTGAAAGGTCAAACAATTTATTGTTTGGCCTGGCTCAACTAAAAAAAATATTTTTTTATTTATATATTTATTTTTTCTGTATTTTGTCCACACACAAAAACAATTATCACACTAGCATCGATTATCTTTTAAAACAAAAATAATTTATATACCAACTAAAATATCAACTTATAGATGAATAGAAGATCCGCATTGAAAAACAATGATAAAGTACAATGCTCACAATGACAAATTAAATGGATGAGGTTGTGGATTAGTAAAATCAAAATAGTAGAGGGACCGACTAGTTTATTTGATAAAAAAAAAATTAGTATATTAGCTTGTATTTCATAACAAGTTAATATTATTTAAAAAAAACAAAATATAAAAACAAATATTACGAGCATAGAGAATGCTTTAAGTCTCAGGAGTCTAACAGTCATACTAGAGTCAAGAGCTTTGGGTTTAAAAGCATGCCTAATAAAAAAATTATTTAAAAATAAAATATTTAAATTATCCTTGAAATATCTTAAATAAAATTATAAGTTCAAAAATTATTTATAAACAACAAATCATTACAAAAATTTAATATAATGTTTTAGATCTAAAAATTTAAACCATATTTTTCTATTGAAATAGTTTATTTTTTATGTTTATGAATTTGCTATTTCTTCATTGGAAATTTTATCTTCTTTTTTTTATTTGTTTTTATTCAAACTCATTGCAAAAAAACATTTATTTAATGGGTGCTCATTTGTGATTTTTCACAAAACAAAATATTATTTTATATTTTTTTAACAATACTAGATTATATATGTTTAGTTTCCTTATACAATTTATGTAGTTTTTTTTCTTTTACTTTTATCATGTTTGTTTGAATATTTACATAAATTTATGTTTCAAAGAAGATTTTAGTAAAAGATAAGATCCAAGCCTCTCATGGATCTTGATTATGATAAAACTTGGGTCTAGCAACCATGCTAGATCTAAGTGCTTGAGTTGTAAATATTATTTTAATTTTTAAATCTAAAATGCTAATTAGTTTTTTGTAAAAATTTTTTATTTATAAATTTTTTATACTTGATTTATAAATAATTTTTAAACTCACATTGCTTGGTTCTAGTAAACTTGTCTTACCCATATTTACTTGAATAATCATAAAAACAATAATAACAACAATAATAAAAGATTGAATTTCTATTGAACGAATAATAAAATTTATAAACATAAAAAATAAACAATTTTAATAGGAAGAAATGATTTAAATTTTTAAATTTAAAAAGTTAAATTAAATTTTTGTGATAATTCATTATTTATAAATAATTTTTAAATCCATTTTACTTGGGTCTGACAAACAGTCTGACCCAAATTTATTTGAATAATAATAATAATAAAAATAATAGTAGTAATAGTAGTAGTTATTGTTGTAATAATATATAAATAATAATAATAATATAATCATAATCATAATCATAATCATAATCATAATCATAATCATAATCATAATCATACTAATAATAATAATAACAACCATGTTAGACCTACGGTAATTGATATTGGCAGCCTCAAGCACACAAGTCTAGTAACCTAGTCAGATCTATATTTCTTGGATCTAATAATCATGCTAGATCTATGCGTCTTTGATTTAGCATAAAAAATGATTATCAGACCCAAAATGATTAGGTCTGACAGCTCATATTAAATCCAAATAAACAACAAATAAAAAAAGGATAATAACGTATTTTTGCTATCAGGAGAGAGAAAAAAAAAAACTTAAACAATTGATTATCAATAAAGAATTCAACCATGATATATTTATACGCGCTACTTTTTATAGAAAAGGGCACAATTGAGAATCTAGTGATATGATCAATGGAAAATTTTGATTTTTAAAAAATATCATATGTGTCTCTTAATGGCATAGATACGGACTACTCATTAGGACATAAGAAATACACTCTAATAACTTTTTAATTAAAAAATACAATGTGAAACCATCCTCTTAAATATATAAAATATTTATATAAAAATACCAAAATACTTGCAAAGGAAAATCTTTATTTTTTTAGGTTAAAAGTATTATTTGCTTGCACTGGAAAATTAAAAAAATCTAATTATTCTTGTGAAAAAAAAACTAAAAAAAATATTTATGCTCATAAAAAAACAAAAAAAACTACTATTATAATTTATAATAAAATATCTCTTCTTATGTGATAATTTTTCTATGACATTTAGTTTTTATTAGAATAATATGTAGCGTTTGATGGTGGCGTGAGGTGTGCTCGTGGGTGACAAGTCAGAAAGTAAAGTGGTGCAGATTCCTCTGGTATGGACGGAGGAGGAATATTCAATCCATTCATCGATAGAAAAGTATACGAGATGACCACTTACTTGGAATTTCTCTGAAGAAAGTGGCTTGAACAATAGTATTGAAGTCTTATAAGACTTGCTTGCTGATCAATAATATACCCTTTATGCTTTATAATTGCATCATTTGTATTTTAAAAATCCCAATGTTTCAGTGCTTGTAATCTTTAAATTCAATATTTTTCAAAAATTTAGGATTGGAGGAGAGGGAGGGACGAAGAAGAAAATACTTTGATTTTTGAAAGTCAAAACATATGAAGTCGATACAATTTAAAACTTTTAGATTTTAAGACTAAAATGTAAAATTATCCAAATATTGGGAATACCTTGACCCCTCACGGTTGGACATGGTCGCCTCCCCCTGTTTCTAACTCTCTAACGTCAACACGACCAGGGTTTTTTTTTTTTTTTAAGGAACAGTGGACATACCATCTCATACAACCATGATAGTATTTTAGTCCATGCTGGATGGGTGCCCACGTTCCTATTGTATGTCCTTAATTAAATGGTTTTAAACATTCAAAAAGTGAAATTAAGACAATCTTAAATAACTAAGCTTAGGAAGGCAAAGAAAGGAGTATAAAAGCTGCACAAATATGGGGTCTTAGCGTTAACACGAACAGTTTTAGACAACAACAGAAGGAAGAGCAGATCCATAAATTTGGTACATCTTGTGAAAAGATTAAGGCAAAGGATTGTAGTGACAGTGGCTGCTAATAAACATAACAAACTTTATACAAGCTTCGATATTCTTTGCAGAGCCAAAAAAGAGGTAGATAAGATAGGAGGTGTCTTCCACAGAGACTTCCATAAATCACAAAAAGTAAAGGTTTATATTTGGTTGGCAAAGATCAAAACTCATAAACTAAAAAAAAAAAAATACTGACATTAAAAATAGCAGAAGCATGGGTGCCACGGGTTTGTAAAATGCATGGTCTAAACATGATGAAAGAAAAGAGACAGTGCTGAAGAGAGGTCAGCACATCCAAGCATAACAATAGGGCTTCATGGTGGTGACCAAGTGGTAAAGACTTGGGACTAAGGGGTTTGCTCCCTCTGTGGTCTCAAGTTCGAGTCCTTGGTTGCTCATATGATGGCCACTGGAGGCTTACATGGTCGTTAACTTCAGGGCCCGTAGGATTAGTCGTGTTGCGCGCAAGCTGGCCCGGACACCCATGTTAATCTAAAAAAAAAAAAATAGGGGCATCATGCAGGAAGGTAGAGTCCTGCCTGGAGACTATCAAAGAAGAGAGAACTATACTGTCAGCTGAAAAAACAATCTGGAGTCATGAAACCCAACCAGAAAAAGAAAACGCAATATGCAACTCCCACAGAAGATGACAAACGGCAAGTATTTAATGACGAAAGGTAGAATTGCACAAGATTTCATAATGAAAAAAGGGGTAAAAAAGCAGAGCAACATCGAAAAAGCCAAATAATAACCACAAAAAAAGGGCAAAAGGCGCAGAGGGACAAGCAACAATGAGGAAATCTAAGGTAAAGAAAGAGAAAGCCATGGAAATAGGGCAGGTTCACTATGAGTGGAATATGCATGGATACCAGAACAATAAGCTGAACTGGGGAAAACATTAATACATAGAGCAGAAGTAAATTCATTGCAAACTAATAAAAACATTATTAATTAAATGTTAACCTTTTTTCCTTTATTTTCAAGATTTTTCCTTGAAATGGGATAACGGCATTAGCAGCTGAGTAAGAGATCCTGTTTTGTCCTTACAGAACCTGAATTAATAGCTACAGCAACACCAGCAGCACCGGGTTCACAAAACTATGGCATAAAACATAAACTCGACTCAATCCACAGCATACAGACGTAGAAAAATATATCATCCTAATACTTATCCAAATAGAGGCAATGGCATAAAACTTCTAAACGTATCTTGTGAATCAGCAATGACATAAAACTTCTAAACGTATCTTGTGAATCGAAAATTGATATCTTACTTATCGCTGTAGCCATTCCCCTTAACAAAATAACCTGTAAATTTTTTGTGTCCTAAGAACATCCCGATCACCACCGACGCAAGAGCAATGACATCTCTTTTGGTCTCCTCCTTCTCTGCCGCGCCTCTTCCTCTCCTCATCTTCTAGTCTATTTGTCTCGGAACAAGAAAGAGCTGACTCGATATAAATGATGGGGAGCAATCAATAAAAGAGATGGAGAAACCAAAAACGCTGCTTCTGGAGAGAAATCACGGTAGTTTTCGCAAGAACACATCAAATTTTATGCAACACTGAGTCCACGGGTAGATACAGTATACAGTGTTTTCAAAGTGTTTTTATTTAATATATTAAAATAATATTTTTTTTATTTTTAAAAAATTATTTTTAATATCCATACATCAAAATAATCTAAAAATACAAAAATAATTAATTTAAAATTACAAAAATTAAAAGATATTTTTAAAAAATAATATTTTTATTTTTTTAATCTTCAATGCCTATTCTCTCCTGGAGATTTAATTTTAAAAAGGAATGGTGAATGAAAAGATTTAACTACTCGGAAAAAAATTTAAGAAATTGATTAATAGGGTAAAATAATTATTTTACTTTTCTAACAAAAACTAAAAAGTCACATGTGCCCCTGATGAACCATTAATGAATAATAAGTTATATAAAATATTAAACCACTCTTGCAAGGACACAATTGATAATACACCATAGCAATGAATAATAAAAATAAAATAGTATATATCCACAGTGTTTTAGGCTTTTAGCTAAGCAGAAATAATAAATTGCAGAGAAGGTGTACATCATAAAACGTGTTGGCTTTGAAGTCTGAATAAAATTCAGAAACTTAATACTGTTTAGAGTATAAAAGATTGTTTTTTAATTTAAAATTTTATTTAAATAATATTTTTTTTAATATTTTATAATTTATTTTTTATATAGCATACACAATTCAAAAATATATAAAAAATAATTTAATAATTTCTACATGTATAGTTAACCATAATGCAAAATACTACTTTAATTAACAACGTTTGAAAAAAGGGCATCCTATTCTAATATATACGAGTATATTATATTTATTTATGTAAAGGGTAAAATTATTTTTTTTTCTGGATTTAAAAAATATATTAAGAGTATCCATCATTAAATTCAATCAAGCAGTTTGATCTTAAAATTTATCACCCAGCTTCTTGCCTAACCTGAGTTTTGAATTAAACCACATTAGAACTTATTAAAAATAAATTATTTAATTTAATGGGTTCAAAAACAACTTGAATAGCTGGTAAAAATATGACATAGCTTTTAAAAAAACTTTAAAATAACAATTTTTTTATATTGGGAAGATATCAAATTAGATCAACTTTGATCATCCTTTAACCTGTGTTGTGAATTTTAATAGGTTTAACAGTTTTGTTGTTTTTATAAATTATTTTTGTTTAATTTTATGATAACATTAGATGTTTTCAAAATCGACCATCAATCCTAAAAAAATATTTAGAAAAAAATAAATTATAAATTTTATTTATCAACCATTTCAATACTGAATAAGAGCAAAAAAAACAATTAAAAAAATTAAATAACTAAAAACTGAATAAAAACATATCAGATTTAATTGGTAAATCCATTAAACATGTGAATTGGATAACTTGAATTAACACATTAAACTTTCAATTTAGATAATGAACTTCATTGGAATTATTGACATGTTTTTTTTTCTAAACTATTATTTATTTAATTATATGATAACAAAAATAAATGATCGTAAAATTAAGTGTCAAACCAATACTAAATTTTTTTTTAAGATCACGATAACCTCATAAAAAATAAAACGAAACAAATCATAAAACTTAATTTTTAATTAGTTCAATAATAAAGGATAAAATTAAAAAAATAAATTTATAAAAGAAGAACAAAAAAAATACACTACTAAACCAGTAAATGAGGAGAACCATAATTACCCCATAAACTGGGTCATTCACTCCACAAATTTTATTAATCTAGTTTTTAAATTATTTTTTATTTAACTGAATTTTTTTTAAAAATAGACATGATGATGAGATATTTTTTATATTATAATAATTATATAAAATATAAATTAAAATAAATTATTAACTTTAAACTTTCATAAACATATACAAAATTAACAAAAAAAAATAATCAAACTAAAAAAAATATTACAAATGACTATTTTAATCCATGATGCTTATGGACGTGGACAAACACTTACTCTAAACTCCTGTAATCATATCATATAAAAACTAAATTAAAAAAATCAACAACAAGGAAAAAAAGTCAAAAGAGAAAAAAAAGAAAAAGAAAAGAAAGTAACACACAGTGTTAACAGATGTGGGTAAACAGTGTCCCTTTAAGCTTTATTTATGGAATATAGAGTGGGATTATGCGTTCACATTCTTAGATCCAGTCAAAGCCTTGTTGTCCAAGCATTAATAATTATAAAGCCAACCATACCTGTAAACCAAAAAACCAACTTTAAGACCAATGTTCACATGGTCTCGAAGATAACTCGTCCCTGTGGCCCCCAGGTCGTATGTTTTGTTTGGAAGAGTCGAAAATGGAAGGAAAGACACAGGGGGCTGAGAAAATTCAAGCGAAAAACTGTCGAAGTAAATTAGTAATAGTCTTTGTTCCCCTCCCTCCATTTAGTTCCCAAACATAGTTTAACACCCTTATCTTTTTTGAACAGTCGAAACTCCAATCTCTGACACACAAATCTAGTGTTGATGTGGCGGCCGCCTCGATCCTTCTTCCCTCTCCTTCCTGGAAACTTCATTATTCAGTATTTTAAGACCTTAAAAATGACTCCGCGCACCCATTTCCTTTAAATAAGCGTGCGTGAACTCCTGCTCAAGAAGAAAATTACTTTGGTTTCACTGAGGTAAACTCCAATTTTCTACTCCTAATATTTGCTCGCATATCGATCTTTTGAGTTTTGATGCTTGATTGATTGTTCTGCAGGACTGTTGATTCTTGATTGATTCCTGAACCATTTAGTTTCTTATCTTGTTTTCTTTCAATTTCCTCATATTGTTCATGGATACCCTTCTACAAGAATACCCAAATTCCATGAACAGATTCATGTTTGACCATGCCTCGGTTTCTTTCTCTTCGAATAGGAATCTTTTTAATGGATATAAACTCAATGATACCATGAGTGATCCAAATCCTTCTTTTAATTCTTTCAATCCTGAACCTCCTAGTGACTCAACATCGTCATCTTCCTCTTCAAATTCATGCTCTGAAGCATATGGTCCAAGCAATAATGTTACTCTCAAGTTCATAAGTGATGTGCTTTTAGAAGAGGACTTGGAGGGTAAGACCTGTATGTTGCAGGACTGTTTAGCCCTCCAAGCTGCCGAGAAACCCTTCTATGATGTCCTTGGTCAGGAATACCCCCATTCGTCGAATCAAATTCTTTCTTGTTTCAATCAAAATTTTGAAAGCCCGGATAATGGTTTTACCTGGAGTAGCGGTATTGATATCAGCAACAGCTATCCTGCTGGTAATAACTTGGTTAAAAAATCCGATTGGATTTTTTATCAAGCTGATTTAGACTTGTATCAAGTGCAAACCTCTCCAGTTCTCCCACTCGGAAGAAGCCTTCTAGGACCAGATCTCCACAGTCCGGTGCACCCTTTTGAGGTGCTCAGCAAAGGGGGAGGAGAAGCGGACAATTTTCTTTCAGGTAATGATTATTTCATGGTATCTTCAAAGAGCAACTCCAACCCTCCGGACAAGGACGAGGGAGACTCCTCACCAAACAGTTCACGGGGAAGAAAAAATCATCAGCGGGAAGACAGTGATGATCTAGAAGAAGAGAGGAGCAAGAAGCATTCTGCACTTTCTCCTGCAGAGTCTGAGCTGTCAGAGTTACTTGATGAGGTGTTGCTTTGTCCAGCTGCACAAAATGAGTCTACTCAATGTTCTCTTCTGGGAAATTCACAAAATGGAGCAGCTGGGAATGAGCAGAGAAAAGGGTCTAATGGTAGAACAACACGAGGAAAGAAAAGGGGAAAGAAAGGAGAAGTTGTGGATTTGAGCTCTCTCCTCATCCAATGTGCCCAGGCTGTGGCAATTGGTGACCAAAGGACTGCAAGTGAGATACTTCAGCAGATTAGGCAACACTCTTCTTCATTTGGTGATGCAAACCAAAGATTGGCGCATTACTTTGCCAATGCCCTTGATACACGCTTAGCAGGCACCACGACACCTACATTTACACTATTTGTAAACCCTAGAACATCAGCAGCTGAGATCTTAAAAGCTTACCAGGTATATGTCAGAGCGTGCCCGTTCAAAAGGATGTCTAATTTCTTTGCCAACAGGACAATTCTGAAACTAGAAAAGAAAGCAACAAGACTACACATCATTGATTTTGGTATTCTTTACGGTTTTCAATGGCCTTGCCTAATCCAGCGTCTCTCGGAAAGGCCTGGCGGACCTCCCAAGTTACGTATTACAGGAATTGAGCTTCCTCAACCAGGTTTCCGGCCTGCAGAAAGGGTTGAAGAGACAGGCCGTCGCTTAGAAAGATATTGTGAGAGGTTTAAAGTCCCTTTTGAGTATATTCCCATAGCACAGAAATGGGAAACCATCAGATATGAGGATCTCAAAATTGACAAAGACGAGAAGGTTGTTGTCAGCTGTCTGTATCGGCTAAGGAACCTCCCGGACGACACAATTGTGGAGAATAGTGCAAGGGATGCTGTTTTGAAATTGATCAACGAGATCAAACCGGACATATTTATCCATGGGGTTGTAAATGGTAATTTCAATGCGCCATTCTTTGTCACTCGGTTTCGAGAGGCGCTCTACCACTTTTCATCATTGTTTGATATGTTTGAGGCTACTGTGCCTCGCGAAGATGAACACAGAATGATGTTTGAAAAAGAGCAATATGGAAGGGATATTATCAATGTGATAGCATGTGAGGGTAAAGCAAGAGTTGAAAGGCCAGAGACGTACAAGCAGTGGCAGTCTAGGAATCTAAGAGCCGGGTTCAGGCAACTTCCATTGGATCAAGAGCTTTTCAAGGATGTGAGGTCTGTGGTGAAATCAGAGTACGATAAAGATTTTGTTGTTGATGCAGATGGCCAGTGGGTGCTACAGGGATGGAAGGGAAGAATAATCTATGCTCTATCAATCTGGAAACCAGTCCAGGAGTAATGCTTAAAAATAGCCAAGAATTACTGGTTTCTTGGATCCTACTAGAAGTTGTTCTACATTGTTATATATGTTAAATTTTACGTCAGATAATTTTAGTATTGATGTAATTTATATCCTAATTCCTAGCAGTGGTTTTGTTCATAGATTTACCCTCATGTATTGAACATTCGTATTCTAGCCAAACAAAAATACATTCAAATTGCAGTCCATTGTATATGTGAATAAAGCATGAGTGCAAGTCAGATACAAGTCTTCATAATTTTCAGTCGACCACGAAATTCAACGCAACGAGTTTTAGTGAAGACGGCTAGATTCAAACACCAAATTGCCAAGCCCGAAACATGGTAATTGAGGTGGACATAGGTGAGAGAGAGAGAGATAACAGTTAACTGAACCACGATTGTAGATGAGAGATGCATTAGCTGCTAATTTCCTGAGGGCATACCATGCCCGTTCAAGAGAATGGCAGGCGTCAACAGCGATCGGAGCCTTTACAAAGGGCTGGAGGGAGGCGCCCACTTCACTTTGGAATTGGATACATTGAAATTAAAGCAGAAAAAATATTTAACCCTTCACTTTTTGGCCTTCCGCAATTTTTTCCTTTAGTGGTTCCGCAGTATTTGTTCATGCTGTGCAGAAAATGGTACATGGATCACTGTGGTTCTTGAGATCCAGTTGCATCTGAAATTCCATTTCATTACACGTGCAAATGTTCCAAGGAGCTCCCTCTAATACCCCACCATACATCGTTCTATATCAAAATGATTCGTAATACTGCAGCAGGGAAAACCTTGTGGCATTCAAGCCCCAAAAATTATCCGATATCATCCAAACAAAATTACTCCAAAACCTAATAGGCACCCGGAGTGACTCCCAACAGAGACCAGAGACCAAAGCAGAATTTCAAAGGAGCAATTGCATAACTACTGGTGATGTTTGGAATGAACAATTACGGTCTATCTGGGAAATTTGAACATGCCTATTTGGTCTCCTTCCAGAACAATCGCTTTAACTAGTTCCCTTCATGTGAAATCCATTATTAAAGCTCAAGGTGCAGAAGCACAATTTAAAGGACCAAGAAGTGGTATTGTACTTGACAAACTAGTTTAATGGAGGAGATTGGCACACTAAAACTTTATGATTTTCAAACAATTTGAAAGTATACAAGGTACATGCAACTGCATTTGCAAGAAAAGACCACCAATCAACCAGTGACATATTGAATGTACATGTCAATAAAGAAGGCTGGACAGAGACAAATAATCCATGCCTTCATGTTTTACAAATTGTGAGAGAGCGAGGAGGCAACTCTTTAACCAACGAATCAGATGGCTCAATAAGAAAATCTGGCCATTAATGATATAACAACAAGTTTGCACAATCTCTTAATTCATTTTGTATAAGTCAATACTCACTAAAAGAGAAAGCTGAAGGGCTAGAAAAGAAGTAAACCCAGTTACAGAAGCAAATGCTCAACCTGACATTAATGAGACAAGAAATTTCATTTTTACCAAGGGAATGACCAACCAATGCTCACCCTCTTTTATTTTGATTGTGTTGACTTTTTGGTCTAAGAACATTCCAGTCCAGCTTGCCACGCTTTGGCTGCTTGAAGGAGCCTTTACTGCTATTGGGTGATGATTGGTGACCATCTTGAACCATTTTCGGTGATTTATTTTGATGTTGTATTTCAGATGCTACTTCATATTGTTTTCTTTTATGATCTCCATTCGCCTCAGAACTTGGTTTGGCACTGTTTGAGCACTCTACTCCATCTGGTGATGATTCATTTTCTCTGAAAATATAGAGAGAAGGAAATGCATATTAGAGGAGAAAATTATCTATAACATGTTGAATTGTAGAAGTCAATTTATTCTGTAAATAATTAAATCACCCACGATCTGTTTCCGTTTGTTTATTTAATCGTCTGACCACTCTGTTTACTCACTCCTTAAACTACAGCTAGTTACTGTTGTAACTCCCCTTCAATCAGAGAGTCAAAGGTAACTAATAAGCGGATGCAAAGAACAAGCTAAACAATCCCAATTCAGATGGTATCACATCTATCATCTGAAATAACTATGAGAAGTCTTGTGGTGCCATCTTGCTATGACGCCACATTTTTAATCAATTGCATAACAGCATCACAAAGAAAAACTTTAGAATTGATATTCCAAGTTATGAATTGACCACTCCAATGGCATCACATGTCCAGCCTTTATCAACTGACAGTTGCTCATCCTGGGTACAAAACATTTTCTTTTCTATTCCATCCAGGTATAAGATTCACAAAAGCAACCATTTTTCTCTACTTCGTAGAATTTACAGTCACTAAAGGACAACTATCAGGATAGAACAAACAAGAATTGAGAAATCAAATTACCCACCTAAAAGATGTTCTTCCACTCTGATGGCTGGAAGTAGAGGCACGTGCATCAGATGCTTCATTTGCTGCTGCTTCATTTAGTTTCTACCAAGATAATGGTTTTGACATGAGGAGAGCAGTGAGCAAATGCCAGAAGAGAAGCTTGGGAAGTGACTATTCATTGAATAAAAATTTACAGGTCACTTGACCTTCATACTCACATCAACAGAGGGATTGAAACTTTGAAATGACATTCGTCCTAAAACTGCTCCTGGGTGAGGATCCCCTTCCATTACTACCACACTGCAAATGTTTAAAACATCAATCTAAGTGATGTACTCCAAGCATAAATCAGTGATATCAAGAGTCACTGGCTAAGCATCTGAGCTGCTCAATTAAGAACCTAGGGATCTCAATTTGCAACATAATGGCCTTTAAACTTGGACAGCAAGTATCACCAAATTATAGCAGATTCAGCAATAACATGAAGGACCTTCATTGAATTACAAGGATATCTAAAATGCTAGTTCAAAACGCCAGTTGCATGTATTAAGCAAGTAGAGGGGCTCAAGTCTCAAGATCTCAGCCTCAATCAATTGCATATATTAAGCAAATAGAGGTGCTCAAGACTCAAGTTCTCGGCCTCAATCAACCTATTACGGTCCTCCATTGTCACAGGTACAAAATCCATGCAGCATGGAACCCAATTATGCAAAATACCCAACTTCAATCCAGTGCCTTATATTTATACCAATGGCAAGCACTATTCAGCAACCAAAAAACCAGAAATTTTTCTAAGAAAATCTTTTTTTTAAGAAATTTCAGATAAAATGCTCTGTATTCATTCCTTCACTTGTTCACTTCAAAAGGTTCCATAGATAAAATAAGCATTAAATAACAAGATGAACAAAAGTCGAAAATCATATGTTTATGCTTAAGCATGCAAATATCCAGTAAAAGCACAAACCAAAACAAACTCATAACCTATAAAATCAACATAAAAAATAACACGTGTAGACATAACATATAAGTTTAAGCATATCAGCTCAAAATTACCACTTCTTAATGGTACCAGGGGAAAAGAAATTCCCATCAGGTTTGACTTCTTCTTCTTGTTTCTTAGTTTTCTCCTCTCTCTGAACTGCTCTTTGCATGAACTATTACTCCAACAAAAGAGAACCCATAATGTAACAAGCTTAGTACTGACCAATACATATTTCACAAAACAATTACACCAAATTCTGATAAAAACAAAGTAAACCCAGATTAGTTTAAGCTAAACCCAACTCAATCCCAAGTTTTTACTTCAAAAAAGAAAAGGCAGCAGAAAACAAACATGGAAGAAACAACAGAAAGTGTTTATTACCTTCAAGTTCTTCAAAGTGCTGGAGAGCTCCCGCTTCGCCATATTTTCCCAGTTGAGTTCTCTTTCAAGACAGCACAAAATAACAATAAGCTTACAAGCTTCCTCTCCTTCTCCGTCTTCCTCTCCCTCTCGCTAAGCCTGTGTAAAGGCAAAGAAAGCAAAGGCAAAAAATTTTCTTGAGTCGTAGAAGACGATCTGAGAATTTTTAGGGCATCAAATCGCGCCCCACCCTTATCGTCCTGGTACTGGTCTTGGTTTGGCCCAGCCCAATAAATTTATATGGGCTAACCCAAAAGGACAGACTCCGATTTTATTAGGATTTTTTTAGAACGAAAAAAGAAACTCTCCTCCTTTCTAAACTCCAAAAGCCAGAGACAGCAAAGCATCGTCTCTTCTTCTTCTTCTTCTTTCACCAACTGGTTTCTCTTTCGCAGCTCACCCAATTTTCATCCATCGTTGCCTAGCATTAAAGGTTTTGATCCAAGATTCCCCTTTTCATTTATTGTTGTTCATAATTAGATGTAATTAATTAATTAAGGTCTTGAACTACATAATGAAGATGGTGAATGATTATTCTATTCAATCCTATCACAATCAACGAAACTCGAGTCTTTTAAATCCAAATTTTATTTCAATTAAAAGAAACTATGTTTATTGTGGTTTTTATGTTACTTAAGTAGCTCCATGTGTTCATCCTGTCCTAAATTTTCATCTTCATGGTAGGCAGCTATATGAGAGAGATTTAGCCTCTCCTTGGAAGTGCAGTCCATACAGGTAGTTCAAAATTTAATTTTTTTTAATATTTTCAAATCATATTCGATATTAAAAATGAATTAAGCTTTATTAATCACGATCGTATATCAGTAGAGATACAAATTCATCAGTACTGCACAAGTTGGTGGTAATTAAGCTAACTAGGCAGTCACAGTTGTCTCCATGGAAACCTTTCTTGTGAAGCTTCTAGCTTCGGACTTGTCATTTGCTTTCCATAGGTCAGACAATGCTTCCTTCATGCTATGAATGCTCTCTAGCGCGTAATCAGCTCCATTTTCTCTGTTGGCTGTGCCCACCTATAACCATGTAGTATTTCTGATTCGTCAGAATAAATATAGATATATAAAATTCTCAGATCGCAGAAGGTGAACAGCATGATAAGAACCACTCAAGAACTTGATTTACCAGCACGGTGTGGAGACCCATTAGCTTCCCGGTCATTATATTACGAACGCTGTCATCGAAGAATACCTCCAGAAAGGAATAGAGTATCAGTAGTGTTGTTATATGTGCATATGGCATGGAAGATGATCGGTAAGGAATATTTTAGAATTGTTAAAGAAACAAGTATCATTATATTCCTGATGCAGTCTTAAACCAATCTGTAAAAATCATACCAGACATGATCTGAATTTCTGAGTTCTTTTGAAATGGTACTTACTGTTTTTTGAGGATTGATGTTGGCCAGCTTAAAGGCCTGCTCAAATGCGTCTTCAAAAGGCTTGCAGACAACTGGAGATTTTTGAAGTGCTGAAACAGGATTGGACTGACAAGGATGTTCAATGATGTCGAGAATTTGGCTTTTGGATGCGTAGCTGGGACTCCAAGGTCCAGTTCCATCACAAGCATTGATGTCGTCGTAATTGAAGGGATTGAGGGTCTCAAAGCATATAACCCCTTCAAAGCAATCCTCCAACCCAAGCCTGCTGAGAACTTTAGCCACATGTGCTTGATCGGCATTTGAGAATATCTATCACATAAAACCCAGAAAAAAAAATTGATCAGAACTAAGAAAGCTTGATTTGTAGTTGATTTTCTACTTGTATTTAATTAGAAGGTAGGTTAAGGTACTTACAACTTTACGAAATGGCAAGCTAAGCAAAAGATTTCTTAGAACATGGTCAGGCTCTAACCTCTCGTATGGCAATCTCCCATGAACAAATCTGTAAACATGAAAATGCAAGTAAGATCGTTTATATAGCAATAATCCATTTTATGTTAAGAAAAACTAAAGCTATATGTGGGGATATTTAACTCGGTACCTGTGGTAGTCATCGTTGTCAAAATCATAACCAATGGCCTAGAAAGAGGAAAGAAATCGCAAGACATCAGTAAAGCGGCTGGATTTTGGTAAAAGGTTTGTCAAGATGATTTCGTTTTTTTTTTTTTTGTTTTTCAAGGACGACATACCTTGAGACCTGCCATGGATGTGCCATAACTCTTGTACAGGACACCATTCATTTGAGAGGCTTCAGTTTCTTCTATACCAAGCTTCTGAATCATGTATTCTAGACAAGGACATGCAGAGTTGATTTGTTATATATGCTCTAATTAATATTAAGGAAGGTGTTATCAATAAGAAGAAATATTTGACGAGGAGTCAAGGTGTAGGCATTGTATGTACCTTGAATATTCTTGGTAACTTCCTCCAACAGACCAGAACTTCGAGGATAAAGCGTATCATCAACATCTACAAACAAGACACGTTTCATGTGATGATTTTATTAATACATGGGCTATGGATTATGAACTGTCAGAGACTGTCTGCTTGAATGAGGCTTGCTTACCGAAGAGAAGACAGTCATATTTTGGTTTCAAACCTTGCTGACACTGATCTTCGTACGCCATTTTGATAAGATAAAAAAGAAATCTGAAAAAAAAAATGGTAGGAAATAATTACTTAATCTGACAAACATCGTGTCATCGATTCTGAATTGAGTTCTTAGAATTGTGGAGCTAATTGACTCCATTAATGCATCAAGCACACGGAACGGACCACATTCAAATCTGATCTGGTGACGATTATATAAATAAAAATAAATAAATAATCAGACTTGAAGATTTTATCCTCGTAGCTTTGAAAATGTCCATGGGATGCACCAGTTCAAAGCCTCATTCCATCTTAATGTAAACACCAACCTTGCGTATATATGCAATTAGTGTTGCAAGATAAATTTAGGAACAAGTACCTGAAAGAGAGAAAAGGGGAGCTAGTGTGTCTGTGTGTGTGAGAGAGAGAGAGGAGAGCTGAAATTGAACGGTGAAATCAATGAAGGAGTTGGGACAGAAAGGAGAGCAGAGATAATGGGGAAGAAAGCCAAAGGCTTTAGCATGTATTTATAATGGTGCGAGGAAGAGAACAGAGACACCATCTCTGTTTCTTACCAGGTCCAACGTCCAGAAACCAGAACATGACCAGCTTCGGTAAATTGAAAAAACACAGCAGCTTCTTTTTGACTCCATAATGAACGGAGAAAACTTTCTCATGTAGAAAGGTCTCGAGCATCATTATTCCTTCTTCCAAATCATACGCATTGTATATGGAAGATCCTTTTCGTTAACATTTCTTGCATCATTTTGAGGATATTAGCTGTTTATATCCATCGATGATCAATAAAAGAGGTACATTTCTTGAAAGAGGTACATTTCTTGCATCATTTTGAGGATATTAGCTGTTTATATCCATCGATGATCAATAGAAGAGGTTACGAAACAAGACTACTATTGTTTCAGGTGGTTTTGTGATTTTATTAAAAAAATAATTTAATTAAAAAGAATAAATGATTTAACCCATGAACTATAGTAAATCTCTTCACTGATTGAAAGACTTTGATAAGAGTTAATCTAGTTTAAAAGATAATTTTTTTCTTTAAATATCTTATCAAAAAGTATTTCATATGCATTATAAATTTTTTTTTTTTTTATTATTTACATGGGATGTCCAAGCCAGTTTGTGCGCACCACAACTAATCTCCACGGCCCACTAAATACCCTGCAAACCCAGTAGGCATATAAGGCACCACGGGGGTGACAGGCGTGCACGCCAGGACTCGAACCCAGGTGCAGTGGAAGGAGACAAGTCCCTTCCACTACTAGGCCAAGCACTGATGAAACTTATGATATGAGCTTTCAATTAAGAAATTATAATTCAAAGTTTTTAGTTATACTAGGCCAAGCACTGATTTGCTTATAATATGAGCTTTCAATTAAAAATTTATAATTCAAAGTTTTTAGTTAAATTCTATTTATATTCTCTTTTTTTTTTTCAAATAGATATCAATGTTTAAATATTTCTCCCTTGGATTCAATTTATGTGTTGATTTTTTAACTAATGATAAAATATTATTGATTAAAATTTAAATGCATTGACACAGAAACAATTTGTGTGGATTAACCATAAAATTAATTACATCATTTAAATACTTGTAGTATAATAATATGTACAAGTCAGTAGGTGGGTGCTCGGTGACCAATCGTTTTCTTTATATAATGTTCTTCCTTAAAATAATAATAATAATAATAATGTTCTTCTCTTTATCATTTATATCGTAATGGCTGAGTTGGTGAATAGCCTGAGATTCAAGAGAAATGTTTTTTTATGGTCTCCCATTCAAATTTCTTTGTCCATTAATATTAATAAATACGGATGTCAAAAATATGCTATATTATTAAAAGCCTTGTTTAGGGCAAAAAAAAAAAAAGATTGAATATGGTGCGTGCAAGATGACTTGTGATTTTATTATTATTTTTTTGGAGAAAAAATTATATATGTGGTCTAGGGTTAATCATGAGATTATAAAATGGAAATAAAAGCGCAATTTAATGTTTTCATACGTGTTAGCATCAATAGTTGGAAGGAATCCCTTTATTTTCCTGATAAATTTATTAAACTATTTTGATGAATGAAACATGTGCTTGTTATTTTTTACCATAAAGTATTTTAAAGAGTGTTTAAAAATGTGATGTAAATTATATTTTTTTAAAATTTAATTTTTTTATTGAATTTTTTCATATATTTTTGGATTATTTTCCACGCATACTTTAGACAAGAAAAATTATCTTTTTCTTTATTATATTTTTAATAAGTCAAACTAGTTAATTAATTCTCTTATATATATAGACCCCACGCGTCGTTGGTCCATTTTAGTCATTCTAGTTCTAACGATTTGTTTATGTTTCCTGAGTTTTGCCATGGATTCACATTTCTTTTTGAAAGTACACGTTCCTTGAGGGCCATCTGGGTCCCGAGGGTCATCGAGAACAAAATCAAGGTAATATTGTGATCTACAGTAGAAAAGTCTTGCATTACCGTAAGGATACTACTCTTCTGTCTATAGCTTAAAAATCAAATGAGTTTGCCTTGAGAGGTAAAGTGGTATCTGCATGATGTTAATTTGTTGTTTTTTATTTGCTTGGGGTAATAATTTTTTTTATTTTTTTATAACAGTGCAATTATCGTCTTGATCTTAAAAGTTAAAAATCAAAATTTTTGGTATAAGAGCTTATAGTACTTGCATTTTAAAATAACCAGTTTAATTATTTCATTATCCTTAACTTTTGATTTTTTTTAGATTTGATTTTTTTATTGTAATTTCATAATGATTCTTTTTTGTCATTATTATTTATTCTAAAGGTATTTTTATTTTTATACAACTAAAAAAAAAAAAATTATTGATGCATGTCTTACACTTGTTGCTGCTTTGCCCCTTTTAAGCAACATGCGATGTTGACTACGATAATTTTAATTGTGATTTCACAACATCATCTAATTCATTTTGATTTTCATTTTTTTTTAAAAGTGATGCATGTATGGTGGTTTAGTCTAGTTTAACATCAATTTGTTTTTTTCTTTTTTTCTTTTCCTTCCTTTTTTTTTTGGATTGCAAACTGGTCAAGCAAAATTATATCAACCCTTTAATTTTTTTTTCTTTTGATTTAGTCCATCATCTCTTATTTTAATTACATTGATTATTTTTAATTGGATTTTATTTTCAGTTCCATCTTGGTCATTTGTTTTTTTTAGTTTTTTTATCAAATTTAATTTTTATTTTTTTATTTTTTATTTTTTTTTGAATTATTTTCTTAATTGGTTTGTTTTTTTTTTCAATTCCATCCCTAAGCATTTATTTTCATTTAATTTTTATGTCAAACTTGGTCCTAATTCTTTTAATTTCTAGTTTTTTAAAATTATTTTCTTAATTGAGTTTCTTTTTCAACTATATCCCTAAAAACAAATTTCATTTAATTTTTCCTAAATGTTTAATTTTAGTTAGTTTTTATGTTGAATTTAGTCATAATTCTTTTAATGTCTATTTGTTTTTGTTTTACATTGTATTTTTAGTTGATTATTTTTCTCAATTTCATCCCTAAATATTTGTTTGATTAAAAATCTTACTTCTTTGTTTTCTTGGATTTGCCTTTAATGATGTCATACTGGCCTCATGACCCGGGTCATAGATTTAAAAGATTAACTCGAGTCAATTTTAATTTTTTAGTAGTTTTTAATATTTTTTTTAGCCAATATTTTTTCACTTTCCTGTTTATGAATCATCCTACTTTCATATTCTAAGTCATATTGTTGACTTAGGTTAGCTGCTGGATTTGCTTGAGGCTTTTTTTGTTATATATATCTCCATCATATTGGCTGATGTTCATTTCTTACATTTTAAATTCAACCTAAGTTACTTTAAATTTTTTTTCTACCTAATCAACTCGATGACCTGAGTGTCAAATTTTCTTTAAGTTTTTTAAAACGCTAGCATCATATGACTTTTTTTTGGCATTTAGGATAATTTTTGCCCGCTTACAACATAGCAATTAACCCAGGTTTTGAAGATTCAACTTACTTTTTATCTTTTTTTTATTATTATACTTTGTTATTGTTTACTAGTTTTGAAAATAACTCAGACTATCTCAGATTTTTAAATTTATCATTTCTATTAAATTTATACCTTTTTTAAAAAGGGAGTTTGATTTTAAATTAAATTAAATTAGTTGCTCTATTTATTTTTTATATATTGTCCAACATGTCACATCTTCATATTTGTTCTTACTATTTTTTAAAAGTTTAGAAGAAGAAAAATAAGCTCACTTACACCATGGATCAAATTATTTTTTTCTAACTAAAAAAAATGTTGAGATATTAGAAAGTCTAAAATTCATACATACTAGAAAACAAAAACTTATTAAATACTAAAATTAAAATATATTGGATGACATCTTGTTTTAAATATTAGGTTACATGACTAGTTGTGATTTCTAAAAGCAACATCACACCACCTAAGGGTTTATTTTAAATTATAGTAATGGTTGTGATTCAAAATATTTTTCATTTAAAAATATATTAAAATAATATTTTTTTATTTAAAAAAATTATTTTTAAGATTAGTATATCAAAATAATCTTAAAACATTAAAATATAATTTTTAATAAAAAATTAAAATTTAAAAGAATATAATTTTAAAAATACATGATTGAAATCAGACTCCCCAGCAAGAATTGAGAGGCATGAGAGGAACCGCAGACAACGTTAACAAGGAGCAAGTCTATGTTCAAACATGGTGTGTGAGAGAGGGAGAAAAGCTTTGATCTCTCACAATTATTCTGGGGTTGGTATTTATAAAAGAAAAAAGATGTTCTTGATCACGCACGTCATCCATGTTCAAACAGTCAAATCTGAGCAAAACAAAGAAATTGGATTCTTTTGGTAAATTGCTTCAACGTCCTAGTTAGGTTTAAATCAAACATAACTCTTAAATTTTCTGATAAAAAGTTTCTGCTCAAGAGAGAAATTTTTTAAGCGAGAGGGAAAAGAGGAATTTTTTAGAGGAAAGGTGAAACGACTTCCTTAGACGGAGAGCGTGCTGTCGGAGCTATATCTTCTCTGTTCACCATTGGATCGTCCTCATTTCCAAGGATGTTGTTCGTCAGAACCTACTGTACATCTTGACCGAACGGATCTGCATTCCAATCAGGGAGTTGGGAGATACTGATATAGACACCAGTCATAATTCACACGTATCCATCCTTGTACAACCCAAACCTTGTACTAGAACGTAGCCTATCACCAATCCATTCAAAATGGATTAGTACTGCATTCCAGTGCTTGGCCTAGCGGTGGAAGGGGCTTGTCTCCTTCCATTGCGCCTGGATTCGAGCCCTGGCGTGCATGCCTGTCACCCCCGCGGTGCCTTACATGCCTATTGGGTTTGCAGGGTATTCAGTGGACCATGGGGATTAGTCGTGGTGCGCGCAAGCTGGCCCGGACACCCCATGTAAATAAAAAAAAAATGGATTAGTACTTAATAAAATTAAATAATAATTAATTAATTTTAGAGATAAATCGAGTATATATATTTATCCCTTGTTTAAATAACTTTTTTTATATTATAATGGATACTCTACTCAATTTATATATATTTCAACTAATTTTATAAGTTATAAAATTAATAATCAAATCTAGTAATTCTAAAAAAACTTGAGCTTATAAATATTAAAAAGCAAATTTATAATCTAACCAATTATATATTTTTCATTATTCTACTTGTTAAGGGTTATTGTAATTGAGAAAATTAGAGTTACAAAAATGATTTAGCTTAAAATTCCTACAAAAACAAATGAACTTGTGCTAGCCGTATGTACGGCTTGCAGGATGAGACTAATGCATCATACATCGTAAAGTATGACTTGTTCATTTTATTAGCATAAAACACTCAATGATTACAAGAGCTAAGAACAAGCTCATAACATATGTCGATTGATATATTAAAAAATGACATGTGCAAGATATATGTATTAAGCTGTTTGGTATATATAGGTTTTATCATAACCATTACTCATTCTTTTGTTTCCGCCTCCTAGTGCCTTTGTTTTTGTCGCCGGTGGCGGAGGGCCTGGCATGAAAATATTCCTTCCTTGTAAATATTTAATAAAAATAATTAAAAAAATTTCTGAGCCCTCTAATTTATAATTTGGTTTTCCCTTTTTTTTTTTTCATTCCACCCTGCCGTGGCTAGTTTTAATAGCATTAATTTTCAAATAATTTTTCATGTTAAAATAAATATTAATAATATTTTTTTTATTTTTTAAAAATTATTTTTGATATCAAGGAAGTAAAATAATTTGAAAACACTAAAAATATATTAATTTAAAATTAATAAAAAATAAAAAATTAATTTTTTTAAAAAATATTTTTATAATGGAGAAACAAACAGGGCCATAGAAATTTCCCTAGGATTGCCCGCCTTTAGCTCTCCATTAGTTGAATACATATAAGAAAATAATGATGCTTCAATAAATTGAGACACGTGGCTCTCAGAAGGTGCCCAGCTTGCACAAGGAATGAAGACGTTCATCTTTCTTCAATACCCTTTCATATACTAGTGTTTAAAGGAGGGGATCAAATCATACTCTTGGAGAAGAGGCCTCTCAATTAATTAGTAAGTGACAGAACGCATCAGCATCCATGGTATAAAAGCATGTCGGGCCCCCCCAAGTTTAGAAGGAGATGTTGTCAAGGGCCTTGAGAGTAGTCGATGTCTAATTCATAAGTCTCTCATCAATGTATGAATCTCGCAAGGTGGTAAGCGGTATGAGATTTAACAAGGAAACATTATCAATGAGGATCTTGTAAATGGGGCAAATCATTCACTTTACTCTCCACGTGATGTGGATACTTATTGTTAGTCTTCTCCACACAGTAATTAGCATCGGTGAAGAGCATGCCATTCTCATTATTTCTTACCATGTTTCCTACTATATATATAGTTCGCAATAAAACTTAACCTATATATATTGTCACTTGGATATCTAGATAATGGCTATTGTATTTGCTTGTTTGTGTTCCTTATCAAAACCTAAAATATTATCAAAAATGAAAAAAATTCAGAATGTTCAGTAAAGACTATGTAATGGTGCAGCTAGGAGTAACCAGATAGACTTCATGCTTGCCGAAGTCATCTTCCCTCAACTCAACAAGGTTCTGAACAATAGCATGCACTTAGTCGTGATGGCGATGATGGTATCGTAGCAGTAGCTTTTCTTGCACATCACCCTCATTATCAAGAGCAATTTCTATTTTATTTTTTTAGTTTACCATGGAATAAGAATTTTAGGATATCAATCATGGCCTAAAGGCGGCTATAAGATCGTCATATTAGAGACCTGGGCAGTGGGTCGAGGCACGCCACCTCTTAAGGGCACTGTCAAACTGCCATTGTTAGTTAAGGGGACTTGGCCTACGTGTCCATCCTTAACATGGAGAAGGTTGACATGTCAATATTGTTGTTGGGATCTAGCAAGGTCCCATCATCAATACACACAAGAGATTAACATTCTTCGTTGAGGTCTTAGAAGGGGTTTCATGATCACTAACTCTCCAGTGAAGTCGATAAACTACAGGTAAGGGTTTTTGAGAACAAGGTAAAGACAGGTCAACATACCACGAGCTAGTTTTGTGACTTGAAAAGGCAATGGCACACCAGCAAAGTAAAAGGAGTGAAAGTAGCAAGAGACATGTGAGGAAGAGCAAGCAGTGCTAGGAGCAAGTCAGAGTGGTAGGCAAGTGGGTGAGTAGTCAATGTCCAAACAGATTGAGCTTTAAAAGATAAGTGATGGGAGAGTGGGAGAGCTTTGAGAGAGTTTTGTTTAGCAAGATATCAAGACTCCACAAAATATCCCTTATAATAGTTGTGAGGTTGATATTTATAAAGGAAGGTGGCTAGGATCACGCGCATCATCAATGTTTAAACTGGACAGGGAAATTGAGTTTTTTTGGGAATAAATTGCTTTAAATTGTTAGCAAATGATAAATAAGGTAATAATCAGGCATTTCTTTAACAAGCATTGCTCCGAGCCTACCAACCTAATCTCCCTACTATATGCTAAGTTATAATTTGCTAATACGTACGTGCTATGATCCACGATTAGCGTGGGTTTAATGTACCGAATGATATTATTACATCAAAATGGACTAAAGATGGATTTTGATAGAGTTGTATGGAAGTGATTTGATTTGTCTCCACAACACCGACTAGCAAATTGTAGCTGAAAAACAAGGCTTTCTTCCATTAGAAGTTAAAAACATTAAAATCCTGTCTTGTTTGAAAGTTGTGGCATCAGATTTGGGAGACAATGAAGGATTAATCATATATTTTTGGTTCCTCTCTTTTTCTTTTTTTCTTTTTTACATGCTATCAATAATGGAAGTTGGTCTGAGAAACCAAAAAAAAATCTTAAAGCAGAGGACAGCTAATAAAAAAGAGGAGGAATCATGGCGAGAAAGTGTCAAAGAGTACAAGAACCAGAAATGTATATGATTAATCCCCAAAAGGAGTGTACAAATTAACATCAACTGAAACACATGGTTGAAAGTCAGCTTGCCAATTCAATTCAATTCAAGAATCATGACCCAGGGAATAGAGAATCAATACAGGAATTTTATTTTTGTTTTTGTTGCTAGCTAGACCATGAGTTTGGCTCAGAAAGGCACGATAATAACAAAATATGACGACGACTAAAGAAGTGGGGTCAACATATTATTTCTCCAGGGATGAATGGGGGGTGGAGCAGCACGGTAGCTTGGTGTTGCTTTTCTCCTGAGAATTTTGAATTAAAGATTACAATGATCACAAATGGCCAGTATACAAAAAATTCATTTGCCTAAGAAGAAAGAGGAGCAGATTACAAATTTTATTGTACAAACGCACTAATGTCCCCATGGTTAAGCCGGTACGACCTCTATGGGTGATGATTGGTCTTCATCCCCGTCAGTAGTACTTGCTGGTGTTTCGACTTTCTCCTCTTCCTCTTCAAACCCTTGCTTAAATATGTCATAATTTGAGGCCTCACTTGATTTGAATGGCCGCTCGCCCAAAATTCGAATCAAGTCTTCTTGGTGAAGAACTTCCTTCTCGAGCAACAACTCTGCAATCTGCGCCACCTGTTCTTTGTGCTTTTCTACGAGTTGTAACGTATGGCCATAGGCCTTGCCCACCCATTCACGCACTTCACCGTCAATAATTGCTCCTGTCTCGTTGCTGTAGGGCTTGGTCATCTCAAACGAGTCCTCCTTTTGTGGGAAAGAGAGGAGACCAACCTTGTCACTAAAGCCATACACTGCAACTTGGGCGTATGTCATTTTCGTCACCTTTTCCAAGTCATTTTGGGCTCCAGTTGAGATTTTCCCCAACAAAACCTGCATCCAAGAGAAATCCTATGCATCAGCTTCATAACTAAGACCCTGGGAGCATTCAACTGAGTTGTTCATCAATTTACCAATTTTTAGTTTCCCTCGCCCCTTTATCCAATTCCAACTGTTTTAAAAAAGATGCATGTGAAGGGGATGAGGGTTGTTTTAAACAAACACTAGCAAACCACAGTTCAATGCTGCCAATGGAAAGGACAGCATTTCATTTCATTTGAGCATATGACAATTCAACATTATCTGTTGAGGAAAGGACAGCATTGTAGATACCTGTTCCGCTGCTCGGCCACCAAGTGTCATGCAGGTCATATCAAAGAGTTGCTCCTTGGTGAAGAGTAGGTTTTCATTTGGAACATACTGGGCAAACCCCAGAGCAGCTGTTCCTCGTGGGACGATTGTCACTTTCAAAAGTGGTTCTGCATGTTCCAAAAACCAGCCAGCAACAGCATGACCTGATTCATGATAAGCAACCGTTCTGCGTTCAAGCTTGCTTATTACCTGATTTGACAAAACAGGAACATCAAAATTGATCATTATAGCTCTCAAAACAAGAGGAATGCAAAAAGAATCACCATTATTCTGCCAATTAAGGATCCTCGCCCACAACTGGGACTCCAGATGCTAGAGAATCCTCTAACTAAATTACATCAGACAGCTCAAATGCAACAAATAAAGAAAATTTACCTTGTTCTTCTTCTCCAAACCACCAATGACTCGATCTACAGCTGCCTCAAAATGTTCCATTGTAACCAGTGATCCTTCACTCCTTGCAGCAATTAGAGCAGCTTCATTACAAACATTTGCAATGTCTGCTCCAGCAAATCCAGGAGTAAGAGCTGCAAGCCTTTGAGAGTAATATGATGGCTCATGATCAAGTTTGATCTTTTTCAAATATATTTGAAATATCTGGTCACGGCCTTTAATATCAGGTTTGTCAATGCAAATTTGGCGGTCAAATCGCCCAGGCCTCAACAGAGCTTTATCTAAAATATCAGGCCGATTTGTACCGGCAAGTACAACAACTCCAGCAGTAGTTCCAAAGCCATCCATTTCTACAAGCAATTGATTAAGGGTACTTTCCCGCTCATCATTAGAACCGGAGAACCCACCACGCCCCCTAGCCCTCCCGATCGCATCAATCTCATCGATGAATATGATACTAGGAGCACACTGTCTTGCTTCTTGAAACAAGTTTCTCACCCTGGATGGTCCAACACCAACAAACATCTCCATGAAATCTGAACCAGATATAGATAGAAAAGGTACACCAGATTCCCCAGCAGTTGCCTTTGCTAGAAGGGTCTTTCCAGTTCCTGGAGGACCGACCAAAAGAGCACCTTTTGGAATCTTCGCACCTAGCTCCTCGTACTTCTTAGGGCTTTTGAGGAAGTGCACAAATTCCATGATCTCTTGCTTTGCCTCATCACAACCAGCAACATCTTTGAAATAGATCTGCAGTCCCAAAATGATAGGAGAAACAACAAATTATAATCAATATCTTTCAAAATAAGCTTCATGCTAATACATGGGTACTGCAATAAATTGGTAAATTGCTATATTTAACAAAACAAATGGAAAGCTAACCTTATTCTTGGAGTTTTTATCTGCTTTGGTTACATGAGCCTTCCCTATGTTGAATATTCCACGGCCACCCTTTCCACCACCACCACCGCCAACACCTAATCCACCTTGCATTCTCCGTCCCATGTACATGAGGGTTCCCAAAAGCAATAGTGTAGGTGCAAACCTCATCAGTTCTTGGTACCAAACCATTTCAGAGGCATATGTAACTGGAACATAGTTATGAGGGTCTATCCCCAATGCTTCTTGGGCTTCCTCCAACTTCTCCTCGAAAGTGTCAACACTTCCAATAGTAAAGTAGTACTTATGTTGGCCCCCGTGACCTCTAGCAGGGACACCATTAACTGGACCTTGAACAATATCATCACTCGTTTGATTCTGTGCTGAGCTCTTCACATACACTTTTGCAACTGATTTATTAGAAACAACAATGTGATCCACTAGCCCCGGCTCCAAAAGTCTGTTTTTGAACTCTTGGAAACTAATCTGTCAAGAATAAAGTACACGGGGAGAAAATTTAAGAAACAAATGAACTTGATGAATTCATATTAGGACCAAATGAACATGGAAAAGACAAAAAAAAAACACACACACATTATGAATTGCATAATATTATGCCATGCAAAAACAAAACCACAAGTAGACAGGTTCCATAAGAATTGTTCAAAGAAATAAAATGCAAGCAGGTTAAATAAGGAAACCTATCACCTAATATTCAAACCTGAATGATATCGATGAAAAAACAAATGAACTAATTACACGTATAATTAAAATCAAGTAGTTGATGCTTAGGAAACCACATTAATTGGATGCTAACTGCCAGTTGGTATTATGAAGTTAAGATGATGGATCCAGGTTTGTTGGCATAAACCACTCTAGCTAAGCAAATCATTTGGTTAAAAGACACAAAGTTCTTTAGCAGATAGAACCGTACATATTAAATTGCAAAAGAAGAGGTTGTTAGGCAATTTTTCCAAGTGGACTGTTTTGAGTTCCCTTCAGCGGTAGTCATTATATTAGTAACTTATGGCTCTGCTTCAACGAGATTTTTACTGTCAGATCCACAATTTCTCCTGCAGAGGAATATGACATTCTTCCTCAGAGCTATCAGGACACAAATAATTGATCCTTTCCAAAATATACTATGAAAAAGAAAAGAAAAACATTCTCAAAAACTTCACTTGGACTACATTCCTTTTAATATGTCAATTTTGTCTGTTATTTCCGTAACTTCAGCAACAATACATTGATACATTGGTTAGTTTAGATGATCCTACTGATTTAGAAAACAATTCTGAAGTGCAGTTGAAACTGACCCGAATATAGTTTGGTACACAGAAAAAATAAATAACATGAAAAAGAAGAAGCTTTTAGCATGCCAAGCCAAAAAGTCTAATAGGTGTGGAAGCAAAAACAGCATAAAATGGTGTGAAGGTTATTATTACTGCGATTACCTGTTGCTTGTCACCATCACCAAAAGAGAAGGGATAAAAAAGCAGCTGAGCCACAAATAAAGGGGCAAGTAAATAGAATGCCTTCATGAATGTTCTCTTATTAAAGTCTGACTCGTCATGGTCTGCATTCGAAGAATTCTCTGAAATTGAAGAAAGCAAGAATCAATAAAAGGCAAATTGGTTTAGGGCTTGCCCTCCAAAATAAGAAATCCAAAAAAATTACCTTTGGATTCAGATTTCTGCTTTTCCCCTTTCGGAACTTCCTTCTTTCCCTTGGGATAGAAATTCTCATAATCTGCAAATCAATAAAAAAGTCTCCAGGAAATGATAAATGTCTTACTGACTTCCAAACAAATCTTATTAAGAGGAAAGCAGAAGCTTACTCTTCTTCTTAGGAGCTTCAGTGGAGAAAAAGCGTCGGATTCTAGGGTTTGCAAGAATGGAATTTAAATCGGATAAAAAAGGATTATGAGTTCCTCTACTTCCAATTGAAGTTAAATAACCTCTCAGCAACCCTAACCCTCCTCTTCCATCGATGAACCCTCCTTCTATGTTGTTAATAACCGCCGAGGATCTCAAAACACCGCCATTTCCAGCACGCAGTGTATTCTATTAATGGAAAAAAAAAATCAATCGATCATCTCAATACAATTCAATTCAAGCACACCCAAAAGAAAAAAGAACTTACAATAGAGCGGGAGGATCGAGAAAGAGAACGGCCCAGCTTCGAAAATATCATTATTTCTGGATCATGTAAAATGAACGATGCTTAGGTAAGAAATCCGGGACCTTTATATTTTTGGAATATAATGAGGAAAAATATATTCGTGCAAGGTCTGGTTTCCTGGTTTTATAGGAGAAATAGATGGGATGGCTATGGGATATTTCGGCAATGGGCGGGCAGGGATTGTTGAGGTCAGCCAAGGCGTTAGATTTTTAACTGGACTCCTTGCTAAACAAGACAGACCCATGGATATATTCAATTCGCACCCACCTCCAGTCTATATCTATTTTTTCAAATTAGAAGAAATATATCACTAGTTATTATTAATTAATTAATTAATTAATTATTAAAAAGAATATATCACTTTTCCCCTCTTTATCAATTATTGTCCAATGGAACAGTACTTTGTTTTTTCTATTTAATCATTATATTTATAAAGAATTAAATTTTATAATTTATTTTAATTTATTTTTTATAAAGTTATCTCAGTTTTATAACTCAAGTCATAATTTTTATTGGTTAATTAAGCTTACTCAAGTTTTTTTAGTTTTTTTATAATTAATTTTTTTTAATTTCATGTTTCACTATTTAAGTTGATTATAAATTAAACTTCATAATTATTTCAATTTATTTTTTATGAAGTTATCATAATCTCATGATCTAGGTCAAAAGTTTGGCAAGTTAAATCAGGATAACTCGGGTTTTTTCCATTCTTTTTTAATTATTTTTTTTTAATTTTATTATTCAATGCTGGATTAATGAGAAATTGAGTTTCATGATTTGTTTTAATTTGTTTTTTATTAAGTTATTTTGATGTTATGATTCAAATTTGTCAAATTGACTTGTTTTTTTTTTTTTTATGCAAGAGAAGAAGTGTCTAATATACACAATGTTTTTCATTTATAATGCAATAGAAGAAGTGTCTATATTTTTTTAATGTTGAAAGTTTTTAATTAAAAACTGGAAAGATGATATATGTGTTTAATAATATGAATTTAAAAATATATAAATTGGTAAATTGTAAAAAATGTTGCTTGCGCTAATTAAAGATTAAAATGAAAAATTAATATGATTTTGTAAAAAGCAAGAGATAGATACCAATACAAATATCTAAATACATGTTGTGAGGTTCTTTTCATTATTTTAATTAATTTTATAAGAAAATGATTTAAATTTTATACAAAAATGTATTTTCATTCAGAATTAATGTTTTTTCTTACTTAAAAAATATTTTTTATTAGCAATATAATTTATTGGATAAAAAATAAAGGTAATGAAAATAAATATTTTAAAAAAATATATATTAATTTTAATTAAGAAAGAAAATATATATCTTAAATTGAAACACATTTTCCTTATTCATTTGTTCTTCTTCTTCTTCTTTTTTTTTTTTTTGAAAAATCAAAAAATGCATGTCTCTTTTACAAGAAAGATTGTTGTTTAAATAAAAACTTATCATAATCATAAAAAAAAAAAATCATGATTCCATATTTTTTACTGAAATGTATCAAAGAAATATAAGATAGTCAATTTGGGAGAAATTATATAAAAAATCACAATAATAAGATAATAAAATAAATATTTTATTCACATTTTTAAAAAAAATATTTTAAGTTTATGTATAATTATTCAAAAATTAATTATTGATATTACTATAAAAGTTTTTAATATTGTTTGAAAAGTGTGGCATAACTAGATAATTATTTACATATAAACCTAATAAATGTATTCAAAAACATTTTTATTATAAAATATAAAAATAATAATCAAATAACAAAACTCTAAATGCTATTTTTCAAAAAAGACAATCTACTAGAAGGACATGCATTTATGCCTAATAAAAATTCAGATGCTTGGGTCTAGAAAATCCACATGCCTAACCTTTTTTTTTTAATGAAAAAATGGATGCAATATTAAGTTTTATTTTAATAAAATGAAATAGATGACATAATCAACTACCTAAAAAGACCATATATCATCCACCTACAGGTGACTTTGATCATTAAAAAATCAAGATTCAAATTATATGATCCTATAAATCTGTATTTAAATTTTTTTTTAGCTAACAACATTAAAATAACATCATATAAACATCTAAAACTCCATTTATTGTACAAAACACATTTCAAGAGTTTTCTCTTATTGAGCTCTCTATTTACTTAAAAACAAAATTGTAATTTGGTCATTCAAAAGCTTTGGCTCTTCTTATTTTTTGTTGATTTTCTCTCTCATCTCTCAACATCTAGAAACTAAAAAATAAAAAATAAAGTTTAGAATCAAATCATAAAAATTCAAACAACAAAGATTAAAGATAGAAAAAAGAAAAAAGAAATTTAAGGAACCAAATTCTATTTCCCTCGCCTTTTAAACAACGTACACGAGAGGAGATTTTATTTTTTTTAATTTTATTTTGGTTTTTGATTTTTAAATTTTATTTTATAAAAACAATCTTTAATTTAATGTAACAATCATATACACATATCAAGTATGTGAGAACATACAATTTGAAATGGATTACAATATATAAAACAATGCATATATAAATTGCAATTGTCATAACCTATTTTTTAGTTCCTTTCTCCCCTTAAATTTAGTTTTTTCCATTCAAAAAATAAAAGTAATAATAACAAAAAGACCGGTAACTTAGCAAAAACATGTTAAGCAGCGTTTCAAATATGTAAAAGAATCAAGCTAGAATTTTGAATAAAATTATGAGTCTAATCATACCTCATTGTATTCAAGACTGAAAAGACAGTATATATTCAAGGTCAAATTAAATTATATACACATATCAAATATATAAGAACATACAATTCGAAATGGATTATAATATATAAAACCATGCCTATATAAGTTGCAATTATCATAACTTATTTTTCGGTTCCTTTTCTCCCCTTAAATTTAACTTTTTCCATTTGAAAAATAAAAATAATAATAACAAAAAGGCTAGTAACTTGGAAAAAACATGTTAAGCAGGGTTTTCAATATGTAAAAGAATCAAGTTAGAGTTTTGGATAAAATTATGAGCCTAATCATACTATATTGTATCCAAGATTGAAAAAAGAATACATATTCAAGGTCGAATTAAATTATTATTGAATGAATCCATATAAAAATTAAGTTTAGAAACCTAATTAGATTTTTAATAAGCTAATTTGATTTAATTATGGGCCGAATTAAGAGTTTATTTATGTTTAAGAATTAATTTGGGTCAAATTAGAAGATTTAATTATGTGCAAAGACTTAATTATACTTTTAATGAGTTAAATTAATTTTATTAGGGACTTAATTGTTAAGAAATTAAGTTTAGGAATCTAATTTGAGCTTAATCGAAAAGATTAGAATTTTAGAGGACCAAATTCAATTTTTACAAAGTCAATTGATTTAAATTATGGACAAATTTGCAATAAAATCAAAGATTAGAGTTAAATTGAAGAAATTCATTGTTGGTATTGAAATTTGGTGAGGGTAAAATCGCATAAAATTAAAAGTTTAAGGTCAAATAGGAATACAATCAAAAAAATTAAAAGCCGAAGGAATAAATTAAACTTTAGTAAAATCTCTAATTAAAACCCTAAGAACTTCAAAATGGCGTTGTTTTATTTAAATGAAATGTTGCATTTTGACCAAAACAAGTTGTTTTGGTACAAAATGATGTTATTTTGACTAGTATATAAACAAAAAAAAGAGACATCTAATGACTTGTTGTCTACCTACTATTCATCATCTTCAACTTTTTGCACTTGAAATGCTGCTCAGTTGACTACTTTTCAAGAGCATTGAATGTGTCATCTCTTCACTAAATTAGACAAACAAGACACCACTTTGATGGCCTAATATCGTAGTACACCCTAATGTAATTCTTATCAGCTGATTGCTCTAGAATCATCACGTCACCACTCCAAAAGGCTAACCCGATTAGCCTTCAGTAACCAAATTTTTATAGCTCATGATTATGTCTTTAAGTTAACGATTGAGTTCCTTCTCGTTTGCATTAAAGGTCAATATTGGTTTTCAATAAAAACAAGATGTTCCTTTTTCACCATCTATAAGTAGGAGTAAATTTCGGGCATAAAAAGGCAAGAAAAAAAAGAGAGAAAAGAGAGCTAGAAAATCATTATTTTCATGATTTTTTATGTTCCCTCTCAATTCAATCTCCCCACATCTTCTCTTTACCACCAAACTATCTTCCTGCCATTTTTTCCTTCAGCAACACCAACCTTTTATACCAACAATCGTGTATCTCCTTCATCAGCAGCCACCTCCACCTTGAGCAATGACATCTTCCTTATCAGCATAACATCTTCGGCAAGACAAACACCTCTCTAAGGCAACAGTTGTCGCGGGCCATCAATAGTTCCACCGTGAGCTGCCAATAGGACCGTCAACCAGCAACACCCCCATTCAGCCTAAGGAAGCTTCTTCATTCCTTCTCTCCTGCATCTTATCTCTTGTTGCATGCAGGATGTGAATTAATTCATGTCTTACAAATAAAAACCAAGATGAGCTTTTAGGCTAACCAAGATAGCTGGGTGAGGTCAAACCCATATATATATACATATAAAAAAATTTTTTGGGTCCATTGCCCTTTTTCCTTAATAATTTTGTTTAATATCAGTATGTAGACTTAAATTATAAGATACAGGCCCGGTATAAAAAATATTTGTTTTTTCTTCAAAATTCCCAAAAAAATCCAAAAATCCACTTCTTAATAATGAAACTAAAAATAAAAAGTTTTATATCAAAGAGTAAAAAATAAAAAAAAATTAAGAAACCGAGGAGAAAAAAAGAGTTATGATGTTGCGATGTCGTGGTCGCACAAATTAATTACCCTAGCTTAAAACACAACACACAAGATAGTATAGAGCAAGCAAGGGGTCGATCCCACAAGGAAGATTTAGTTCAGATTTTTATGCTATACGTTATGCAATTGGGGGGTTTTGATTTGTGATGATCTAAACTATGGAAGAAATTAAACTAGCAAACAAAATCAATTGAAATCGAAATTTATCAAGAAAACAAACCTTGGTTGCAAGCACACATCCACCAATTGAAATTAGAACCGATCCTTGAAACAAAACTACAATTTATATTCTGAATTTTTATCTTTTCTTAATGTTGGTTAATTAACGGATCCGCCGTATAATTAACCCTAACCAACAAATAATCACAATGTCCGCATTAATGATTTAGTTCAATGGCAACCCTAAGAACTAGATATTTGAGTGTTTTCCCTAAGTTTAATAATGTAGTTCCGCCACAATTATCAAGCTTAGTTGCTTCACAAGTTCATACATCACAACTCCGGTTTTGATATCAAACTTAGCAATAAATTGTTCACAATAATAACTTAGAGTTCCGCTCTAGCAATTATCAACAACAATCATAGAAAATATGCATAGGAAAACAACCATACTTATTCATAATATAAACTAAAAATAAAAGGAAGAATAAATCTCACGGTTCTTGAAATCCGAAGGTTTGTTGTGTCCTTGCAACCAAGAAAAGAGCTTAGCCTTGCATAACCATTGAACAACTACTCTTGAAGAATGAAGAGAGCATGATTTTTTTGGGTTTGTAGAGGAGAGAATTTGTGTTTCTTCACTTCTGGCTGCTGCCCCCCTTCTCTCCTCTCTCTCTTTCTTTTTATATGCTAAGAAACCCTAGTTCCTAATTTACAAAGTAGTCCTCCCTTAAGTTGACAATTGACATTTAAGTACTTCTATAACTATTTTCCCTAAAAAAGAGAAATAGCCTTGCATGAAATCTTCAAACTCTGACTTAGAGGAGCTAAATTGCTGATATAAAAACTTGGATGACGGTTTAGAAGCTTCGAAACGTAATTTGGACTCATTTCTTCACGAAACCTGATTGCTGGCAGAATTCATTTGTCATCTTTGAAAAATCATATCTCCCTCATATGACATCGTTTAGGGATAAAATTTGGAGCGTTTATATTCCTTTGCGTCAGGAATCCAAAAAAATTGAGTCTGCATAAATTGGACTTCTATAGCTCCATATATTGAATTTTTAATAGATAAAGGTCAATAGTGGCAGAATGCGAGATTTGACTTTGAAGGATGTGATTTCCATGATCTTCCTCTTTTTATTTTTCTTGCATTGCATTTCCAGAAAGGTATGGATGTTAGCTTTTTATTGCCACTAGAATCACTTCATTTCGATCTCTAGAACTCACGCTCTGCACAAAACATTGACTGAACGTCAAATCTGCCAATTATCTCCAATTTACTCCTTTTTGCATTTTTCATCCAAAAGTGCCTTCAAAACATAAAACAAAGAATATCAAGGCATTTTACATATAAAACATGGACAAAACATTAGGTAAATATGGGTGAAACTATCGAATAATATGGTTATACCAAATACCCCCACACTTAGCTCTTTCTCGTCCTCGAGAAAGGATAAATAAAATTAAATTGAATTGAAAATAACCATGATCAATCTCTTAATCTCCCATCAATATCTAAGAGTAAAAGCATTATAAATAAGAATATAATAAAAAAGGATAAAATAAATAAATTTTTATGAATTTGTTTACATGTAAACTTCAAAATTCAATCAATCGTCGGGATTTAAATGAAATCTATGCCATGCCAAAGTGATAGGTCCTCTCATTGATATACACTCCAACACTCATGTGTTTAGGGTTTATGTGTTTAAATCTCTCAAATTCAATCAAAGAGTATGTTCTACCATAAGCTTGATTTTCAATCTCATCTCCATTACTAACATATTACAAACAATGCATGAATCAAAAGGTCTTATTTTCCGGTTGTAATGGGGCTAAGGTTAAGGTGAGGTAAAAGAGAGTAAAAGAAAAGGTTCAAATCAAAGAAAGTAGAGCATTCCGAAAAATGATATTTCAAACAAGATATTCCATCAAAGCTCATAAATTTTTCATCTTTAATCACCAATGCTTAACTCCTTTTGATTGTAAGCTCTTTTAACATAAAATCTTAAGAACATAAAGGAACATTTTTTTTTCTTCTTTTCTTTTTTTCTTCTTGTTTTTTTTTGTAATTTTGCCCATCTTTTCATCAAGCATCACTTCTTCTATCTTTTCATATAATTTCCAACCATAATTCCATGAAGTATCACAAGTACATGCTCTACTAATCCTTGGCCAGGGGAAAAGGAAAATATATATAAAGTTAAGGCTTATACATGGATAAAGCAAAGAAAAGATAAATAAGCTCAAAAGGGGCTCACTAAGGATAATATGCTTTAGGTTGGCTTTTTGGTTCAAGTACTTTAAAATTCCTATTGCCTTTATCATCTTCATGTATATTTGTAATGTAATATAATCTCAATAAGATATGAAGCAAGTTCTAGAGATACATATCATTGAAAGAATGCACCTCAAAGAATACAATGTTGAAGGCTCAAAAACTTGCAGTGGTATAACACTATAAAATCAACATGGCATATTCTCAAAGTCAATCCCTAAACCAATTAAACCTTAAAATTTGCATGCATACTCTTTCATTTGATTTATATCTTCATCTATCTCAATTAATTCTTATACATAATACTCATATTCTTAAAAACCAATGGGAGTTAAAAAGATCAAACACAATTTTTTTTTTTAAGAACAACAAAGAAAACTAAAATAAGAAAATAAAAATTCTCCCAATACCCCCACACTTAAAACACAACATTGTCCTCAATGTTGAAATAAAAGCAAAGGAACATAAGAGAATGACAGAAAATAAATTAAAATACAAAAAAATAAAAGATAAGGAAAAAGAGAGCAAATCTGATTTTTCTTTTTGTGTGCTGGGTTGCCTCCCAGTAAGCGCTTTTGTTTTATATCATTGGCTTGACATGTGGCATGCTCATTCTTCATAGATTGGTTCAGCTAACTCTACAGAAGCGGTGAGTTCTGCCGTCCAACCTTCATAGAAAGGTTTCAAACGATGTCCATTGACCTTGAGTACTTTGCTGGTTTCTAAACTTGTAATTTCAACTGCACCATAAGGAAAAATATTAGAAACAATAAAGGGTCCAATCCAATAAGAGCGCAATTTTCTAGGAAAAAGTTTTAAACGCGAATGATAAAGAAGGACTTTGTCTCCAACATGAAATTCCTTTCTTGTAAGCATTCGGTCATGAAGATTCTTAGTCTTTTCTTTGTAAATTCTTGCATTCTCGTAAGCATCATTTCGAATTTCTTCCAACTCTTGCAGTTGCAATTTTCTTGCAATCCTAGCAGCATCATAATCCATGTTGCATTGTTTAATGGCCCAAAAAGCTTTGTGTTCAAGCTCCACCGGTAGATGACATGCTTTCCCATAAATCATTCTATAAGGTGACATTCCTATAGGTGATTTATAAGCAGTCCTATAAGCCCAAAGTGCATCTCCAAGGCGTAGACTCCAATCTCGTCGGTTAGGTTGAATTGTTTTCTCCAAAATGGACTTGATTTCTCGATTGGAAATTTCAGCTTGGCCATTCGTTTGCGGATGATATGCTGTGGATGTTCGATGAGTCACATGATATTTGCGTAGCAATGCTTCCATAGAACGATTGCAGAAATGAGTGCCATGATCACTGATGATAGCTTTAGGGATGCCAAACCTATCAAATATATGAGTCCTGACAAAATCTAAAACAACCTTAGCATCGTTAGTTCGTGTGGCTTTCGCCTCAATCCATTTGGACACATAATCAACAACAAGAAGAATATAAAGATTTCCAAAAGAAAAAGGAAATGGACCCATAAAGTCAATACCCCAAACATCAAAAATTTCACTTACAAGAATATTTGTTAAAGGCATTTGATTTTTATGAGTGATATTACCTGTTCTTTGGCATTTTTCACATGATTTGCAGAAGTGATATGCATCTTTAAAAATAGAAGGCCAATAGAAACCACTTTCAAGTACCTTGTGGGCTGTTCTTTTTGCTCCAAAATGCCCACCACAAGAATGAGAATGATAAAAAGTGAGAATGGAATGAAATTCATCATGTGGTACACATCTCCTTACTACTTGATCCACACAAAATTTTCACAAGTAAGGAGTATCCTAAAAATAATATTTAGCATCAGCTCGTAACTTGTCCTTTTGGGATGTAGACAAACCTGGAGGGAATTCTTTGGTGACTAAATAGTTCACCAAATCAGCATATCATGGTCTTGTAGAGGAGTGCAACATATACAACTGTTCATCAGGAAATGTTTCTCTTATTGTTTCAGTTGGAATATCATCGGTCCTCAGTCGACTCAAGTGATCAGCCACATGGTTTTCGGCACCTTTTTTGTCTTTGATCTCAAGATCGAATTCTTGTAAAAGCAAGATCCACCTAATCAATCTTGGTTTAGACTCCTTCTTCTTCAAAAGACACCTGAGAGCTGCATGGTCAGTAAAAACAATGACTTTTGTACCAAGTAGATATGACCTGAATTTTTCAAGAGCAAACACCACTGCAAAAAGTTCCTTTTCAGTTGTATGGTAATTGCATTGTGCTCCATCCAACATGCGAGAAGCGTAGGCGATAACATGCAAATTCTTCCCAATTCTTTGCCCAAGCACAACTCCTACTGCATAGTCACTCGCATCACACATTATCTCAAAAGGTTCATCCCAATTTGGTGGTTGGATGATAGGGGCAGATGTGACACGTCTCTTAAGCTCATCATGGGCATCTTTACAGGCTTGATCAAACATAAAATCCACTTCTTTGGCTAATAGTCTGCACAAAGGTGCTGTAATCTTCGAGAAATCTTTGATAAAGCGTCGATAGAAACCTGCATGACCTAGAAAAGAACGAACTTCCCTCACGCATGAGGGGTAAGGCAATGATGAAATAACATCTATCTTAGCTTTATCAACTTGTAATCCACGTGAAGACACAACATGCCCAAGAACTATTCCTTGTTCTACCATAAAATAACACTTTTCATAGTTCAAGACAAGGTTTGTTTCAATGCACCTTTTTAGGATCAAAGATAAATTTTCTAGACATTTATCAAAAGAATCACCATACACCGTGAAATCATCCATAAAAACCTCGATTATTCTTTCAACATAGTCAGAAAAAATACTCATCATGCATCTTTGAAAAGTTGCAGGAGCATTATAAAGACCAAAAGGCATTCTCCTATATGCATATGTACCAAATGGACAAGTAAATGTAGTTTTTTCTTGATCCTCAAGATTAATAACAATCTGATTATATCCACTATATCCATCAAGAAAGCAATAAAAAGACTTACCTGCTAGGCGTTCAAGCATTTGATCTATGAATGGTAATGGGAAATGATCTTTGCGTGTAGAAAGATTGAGCTTTCTGTAATCAACACACATTCTCCATCCACTCGAGATGCGAGTAGGAATGAGCTCATCATTTTTGTTTTTCACCAATGTGATTCCAGTCTTTTTAGGCACCACATGGATTGGCGCCACCCATTTACTGTCAGTGATGGGGTAAATGACTCCTGCATCTAACAGTTTTAAAATTTCAGCTTTCACTACCTCCATCATAGGTGGGTTCAACCTCCTTTGCAGTTCCCTTATTGGTTTTGCGTTGTCCTCCAATAGTATGTGATGCATACACATTGAGGGACTAATGCCCTTGATGTCAGCTAAAGTCCATCCAATGGCAGTTTTGTGATCACACAACAACTTCACAAGTTTTTCCTCTTGTATACTTGTCAAACCTTTTGCTATGATAACAGGAAGTGTATTGTTGTCGCCAATGAATACATACTTCAAATTATCGGGCAAAGGTTTTAATTCTAACTCGGGGGCCTGTAAAATAGATGGCAAAAGCTTTTTATGTGAGAGTAATAAATCAATAAAGACATTACCATGGGGAATGGTTTGTAAAGCTTGTAAGGCCAATACTGATTCGTGCATGTTTTAGGGAACACATATGTGCCTCTCCATCTCTTCTATCTTGGTGAAATCATAGCCATAGCTCAAAGCTATGCTTAATCCATCTTCGCAATCAAAATCACAAACTTGCTGCACACACTTATCAATCTGGTCATAGCATGTGATAGAATAAACATTGCTATAAGGATATTTCATTGCATCAAGAAAATTGAATTCAATTTTTTCATCTCCTACCTCCATAGACAAGGTATCCTTACCACAATCAATCTTTGTGTTGGCAGTTTTCAAGAATGGTCTTCCAAATAATATAGGAGTGTTGGTTGATGAATCACAAGAATCATGTTCCATATCAAGAATATAAAAGTCACATGGAATAACCAAAGTATCAATCTTGACTAGGACATCCTCTATCACACCAAGTGGGTAAACCAAACTACGATCCGCAAGTTGTATTACAATGCTAGTTTTATGCAAAGCCTCAAGACTAAGAGAATCATAAACATGTTTGGGCATAACACTAATGGATGCACCTAAATCACACAAGGCCCTCTTGAAACTAGCATTACCAATAACACATGGGATAGTAAACGCACCTGGGTCCTTTTGCTTCAAAGGCATATTCTTTTGAACAACAGCAGACACAACTTTACCCATACTTACCATTTCATGACCTTTCAATTTGAAAGCTCTCTTGGTAGTACACAACTCCTTCAAAAATTTAGCATACTTGGGAATTTGCTTGATAGCATCCAGTAAAGGAATGTTGAGTTCTACTTTTTTGAAAACCTCTAAAATCTCTTTTTCTTTGTCCTCTTTCTTTGACCTAGAAGAACTCACAGGAAAGGGTGGAATTGCTTTAAAACTGGAATTCATTGAGTGAGGAGTTACCTTTGGAGTGTTGGTCGATGTTTTAGTTTGTGAAGGAGGATGATGTTCCTTCTTTGTACTCAATTCAGTTTCTATCTCTTCTTCTTCCTCCATCTCAATTTGTTTTGACCTTTTCTCTTCAAGTTCTTTCCCACTTCTCAGCATGATCGCACTAACATTCTCTTTTGGATTCAATGCTTGGGAGGGCAATTTTCCGTTCATTTGTGCCTCCAATTTCCTTACACTTGAAGCTACTTGCCCCATTTGCTTCTCCAAGTTGTGAATACTTGACCTTGTTTCCTGTTGAAAAGACATGACATTTTGTTGCAAGGTAACAGTATTAGAAGCCAAAGTTGAATACTTGACCTTGTTTCCTATTGAAAAGACATGACATTTTGTTGCAAGGTAACAGTATTAGAAGCCAAAGTTTTCATCATCTCACGAAGATCATCATTGGATGACGACCCCATAACATTGGAGTTTGTGAATGAGGGGGGTTGTCTTGCTTGATAATTCTGTTGGGGCTGAAATCCATGGGGATGGAATTGTCGGCCTTGATTGCCTTGTTGGGATGGGTTGCCATAGTGTAAGTTGGGATGATCTCTCCATCCAGAATTGTACGTGTTGGAAAAAGGATCATATTTACGCTGGGGCTGTCCGTTGAATGCTCCATCAATTGCATGAGCTTGTTCAATGTAATCTTCTTGCATTGTTGGGCACATATCCAAAGCATGTCCTTGTAAGGAGCATATGCTACAAACTTTCACCTGCTGCACATTTCCACAAGCCAAAGAACGCACAAGAGAAGTAAGATCATTAACTTTATTTTCAAGGTTAGAAATACTTACCTCATTTACTCGTTTGTTGGAGAAGTCTCCACGAGTGCCAAACTATTTTGAGTTAGCTGCCATGTTTGAGATCAATTGGCGTGCAGCCTCGGGTGTCTTATCCACCAATGCGCCTCCACTTGCAGCATCAATGATACTACGGTCAGTAGGCATTAATCCTTCAATTGCGCCTCCACTTGCAACATCAATGATACTACGGTCAGTAGGCATCAATCCTTCATAAAAATATTGAATGAGTAGTTGATCGGGTATTTGATGATGAGGGCATTGAATGCATAGTTGCTCAAATCTTTCCCAATACTCGGAGAGGATCTCTCCATGAGATTGCCGAATCCCACATATTTCTTTCCTTATGTTGGCAACTCGAGATGCTGGGAAATACTTCTCAAGGAAAATCTTTTTCATGGCATTCCAAGTTCCAATAGATCCTGGGAGAATAGAGAAAAGCCATGCCTTTGCTGGCCCTTTTAAAGAGAAAGGGAAAGCTTTCAACTTAACTTGTTCTTCATCAACTCTATTCGGTTTCATGCCAACACAAACCATAAGGAACTCCTTGAGATGAGTATGAGGATCTTCTCCTGCAAGACCATTAAATGTTGGTAACAAATGTATAAAACCAGATTTGAGCTCAAAGTTTACATTATTGTCAATGTTTATGCATAGTGGCTGATTTTCCACGTTAGGAGCAGCAAGCTCCTTGAGTGTTTGTTGTCGTGCAATAGCCATGGTGCTGAGGCGAGCTTCCTTGCGTAACCTGCGTAAAGTTTTTTCTATTTTGAGATCCAACTGCACTTGAATTTGATTAGTAGAACGGGTTACTGGCATCAATTGCTAAGAAAATTCAAAAGAAAGAAACCACACAAGAGACGAAAAATAATGCAAATTATATGAAAATCCAATAAATCATCAAGAAAACTCAAAAGAAACCAATCACACAAGAGACCGAAAACAATGCAAATTGTACGAAAATCCTATGCTAGAAAACTAAAACTACCTAAAACCCTTAGAAACCAGTGGAATTTGGCCTCAATAGGGTGGGGCTAGTAGTTTACTACTAGTTTTGTTCAAAACTGAAACCTAATTCCACAAACAATTATGTTTTGAACAGTACCGCCACCGCAAATAAACAGTACCGCCGCAAGCAAATTTTTTTTCTTTTCTGAATAATAATAAATAATAATCACAGCAAATAAAAATAACAGTACAAGCACAAGAATTATTTCTCTTTTTTTTTTCAGAAATATAAATAAAAAATCACAGCAACTAAAAATAACAGTACAAGCACAAGAATCAACTAAAATTACTTCCCCGGCAATGGCGCCAAAATTTGTTGCGATGTCGTGGTTGCACAAATTAATTACCCTAGCTTAAAACACAACACACAAGATAGTATAGAGCAAGCAAGGAGTTGATCCCACAAGGAAGATTTAGTTCAGATTTTTATGCTATATGTTATGCAATTGGGGGGTTTTGATTTGTGATGATCTAAACTATGGAAGAAATTAAACTAGCAAACAAAATCAATTGAAATCGAAATTTATCAAGAAAACAAACCTTGGTTGCAAGCACACATCCACCAATGGAAATTAGAACCGATCCTTGAAACAAAACTACAATTTATATTCTAAATTTTTATCTTTTCTTAATGTTGGTTAATTAACGGATCCGCCGTATAATTAACCCTAACCAACAAATAATCACAATGTCCGCATTAATGATTTAGTTCAATGGCAGCCCTAAGAACTAGATATTTGAGTGTTTTCCCTAAGTTTAATAATGTAGTTCCGCCACAATTATCAAGCTTAGTTGCTTCACAAGTTCATACATCACAACTCCGGTTTTGATATCAAACTTAGCAATAAATTGTTCACAATAATAACTTAGAGTTCCGCTCTAGCAATTATCAACAACAATCATAGAAAATATGCATAGGAAAACAACCATACTTATTCATAATATAAACTGAAAATAAAAGGAAGAATAAATCTCACGGTTCTTGAAATCCGAAGGTTTGTTGTGTCCTTGCAACCAAGAAAAGAGCTTAGCCTTGCATAACCATTGAACAACTACTCTTAAAGAATGAAGAGAGCATGATTTTTTGGGTTTGTAGAGGAGAGAATTTGTGTTTCTTCACTTCTGGCTGCTGCCCCCCTTCTCTCCTCTCTTTCTTTCTTTTTATATGCTAAGAAACCCTAGTTCCTAATTTACAAAGTAGTCCTCCCTTAAGTTGACAATTGACATTTAAGTACTTCTATAACTATTTTCCCTAAAAAAGAGAAATAGCCTTGCATGAAATCTTCAAACTCTGACTTAGAGGAGCTAAATTGCTAATATAAAAACTTGGATGACGGTTTAGAAGCTTCGAAACGTAATTTGGACTCATTTCTTCACGAAACCTGATTGCTGGCAGAATTTATTTTTCATCTTTGAAAACTCATATGTCCCTCATATGACATCGTTTTTGGATGAAATGTGGAGCGTTTATAGTCCTTTGAGTCAGGAATCCAACAAAATTAAGTTTGCATAAATTGGACTTCTATAGCTCCAGATATTGAATTTTGAATAGACAAAGGTCAACAGTGGCAGAATGCGAGATTTGACTTTGAAGGATGTGATTTCCATGATCTTCCTCTTTTTATTTTCCTTGCATTGCATTTCCAGAAAGGTATGGATGTTAGCTTTTTATTTCCACTAGAATCACTTCATTTCGATCTCTAGAAGTCACGCTCTGCACAAAACATTGACTGAACGTCAAATCTGCCAATTATCTCCAATTTACTCCTTTTTGCATTTTTCATCCAAAAGTGCCTTCAAAACATAAAACAAAGAATATCAAGGCATTTTACATATAAAACATGGACAAAACATTAGGTAAATATGGGTGAAACTATCGAATAGTATGGTTACATCAGTTAACAACTTATAATCCGATAGGAACCTTCTTTGTATGTAGTTTTCAATTGAGTAATAAAAAGAGTTTATACTATACTTATTTGAAATACTATTAGTGAATTCTCTAACATTGACATTTATTTTTATCATTTTTTGATCCTCACATTGATCTTTAATCTTCAAGTTCTTATCAACTTCTTCTTCTTCTTCTTCTTCTCTACTACTACTACTACTACTACTACTATTATCACTACTACTATTGTTATTGTTGTTGTTGTTGTTGTTGTTGTTGTTGTTGTATTGGTATTGTTTATAATTTAAACAATTAACCTTCCTGTGATTCGACCCTGATCTTTTTGGGTTATTTATAATATTTATTTTATTTTCTCTTTTCATATTTTTTATGTCTAACTTTGTTTCTTTTCTTTCTTCTTCTTTTTATTCTATTCCTACATGTGTATGAGAGTGTGGTCATGTACATTAAGTGGTAGATTTTGTAAGATATCCTTATCATTTTCAAAAATTATGGTTGAAGAAGATAATTAGTCACTTCATAATGAGAATAACCATGTTAGAACACTTAGAAACCACATGAATCCTACAAGAACAAGTGTACCATCATGCATAGTTTTCCCCTCTTATGCATCTTATTTTAATTTTAAGCGAAATATTATTCAACTTTTACCTTTTTTTCATAGCTTATATTTAGAAAATCCATACTTTTATTTAAAGAAATTTGAGGAGGTCTATAACACTTATAATGATTGAAATTGTAGCATGAATACAATCAAATTAAAGCCTTTTTCTTTTTTCATTAAAAGATAAAGCTAAAACATGGCTACAAAATTTAAGACTAGGATCTATTTCTGCTTGGAATGAAATGCAACAATAATTTTTAAAGAATGTTTTTTGTCTCACAGAACAAACTCTTTTAAAAGACAAATCATTAGTTTCACTCAAAAATCAGGAAAAACATTTTACAAATATTTGGATAGATATCGAGACTTGCTTAATACTTATTGATTGATACTTAAAAATGTATTTTTATCAAGGTTTTATATCATCATTTTGCACTTTAAGTATCAATAACTCCTTAACTAAAGCATGTTTTATAATAATATATCTAATAATATAAGATACCTTTAATTTATGGTAAATATTCATTTTAAATGCAGGCCTATCACATAAATGAAATGATTGATTGATGAATTTAAGAACTGAAATTGAAAGGATAAAGAGATGGCCAAACTTAGAAAAGAGTTGTCGGTGCAATCTAATCCGGAACATTGTTCGATAATTGGGTCATATCTGGAGCTATAGATCTCAGATTTAGGTCTACTTTATATGGATGGAAAGGTAAGACATAGGCCTACAACTTTCATATGGAGCACAAGATTTAAAAAGGCCATTTTCAAGTCCACATTGTAGCAAAAACAAAGAAGTCTGAATCTGTCTTCCAGCCCGAGCATTGTTCAGTATTTGACCCATATCTGGAGTTTTAGAAGTCCAAATGAGCTGAATTTTTTACAGAAGAAATCTAAGACAATTTCCTAAAACTTTCATGTTTCAAGTGGCTCTAATTTTGACGTTATCAATGATGTTTTGGGCAGACAAGAGAAGATAAGAATTGTCACCAAGTAAAGAGTTGGTCATCCACTCATCAATTAGTCATCAAATCAATAGTTCCCAATTTTGGCCTATAAAAGGAGGCATTTGCCATGCATTTAAGCATCTTGGTTTCCAAATCAAGATCATGCCCTTGCTTTCTCTCTTTGCATTTTTTGTATTGTTTATGCTTTGCTTTTATTAATATCAAGTTTATGCTTTTCATTTCCTTTCCTTTACTTAGTTAACTTTTATCTTATTTATGTTCTTATTTTGTTTATTTATTTTTCTTTCTTTCATTATGTCTAGCTAAGTTTATTATGTCAAGGTGAAAAGGTTACACTAATGGTGTAAGAATAAGTATAATGTAAACTTAATATGGACTTTAATGTTTGATACTAACATGTTTTATATTTGTTATCTTGTTCACTCTTTAATACTTTGCTTGTTAAATAACTAATCTTGATTTATGTTGTATAACACTTGGTACAACAAATGCTTGGCACTTTCATAGCCCATAATGTATGGTATAAATTGTATAACACTTGGTATAACAAATGTTTGGCACTTTCATAGTTCATACTGTATGGTATAACCAACACCTGAGCTATGAAAGGAACTTGATTTGTTGTCAACATAAGTTATAATCATGAATGCTTGACGAGATTTACAAGTATTAGCATTAATTGAATAAGATGACTAATGTAATCATGTTAACAATATATAATCTGATTGGAACCTCCTTTGTGTGTGGTTTCCAATTGAATAATAAGAGTTTATACTATACTTGTTTGATATACCATTAGTGGAACCTCTAACCTTGACATTTGTTATTATTATTGTTTAATTCTTACATTAATATTTCATCTCAAAGTTCTCATCATCTTCTTCTTCTTTTTCTATATTATTATTATTATTGTTATTGTTGTTGTTGTTATTGTTGTTGTATTATTTTTATTTATAATTTGTACAATTAACCTCCTTGTGGTTCGACCTTAGTCTTGCCGGGTTATTTATTACTTCGACACTCCTGCGCTTGGGAGAAGACATCAATCTTTTAGTCGTGTCAAGTTTTTAGTGCCGTTGCTGGGGAGGATTTTTGCCAGCTCACTGGAATACCGAAGACAAAAGAAAATTTTTGAGCAACGTGCAAATTTTTTATTGGGATGACCCTTACTTATTCACTTATTGTTCTAATCAAATATTTCAAAGATGCATTCCCGACAATGAGGTAAGTAATGTCATTAAATTTTGTCACTCTAAGGCATGTGAAGATCATTTCTCTTCAAAAAAGTGGACTGTAGAAATCTTACAAAGTGGATTTTACTAGCTCACCATATTCAAGGAATCACATGCATTCCGCAAAACCTGTGAAAATTGTCAAAAGGTGGGATTTATTTCAAAGAAGCCCGAATCTGTCTTCCAGCCCGAGCACTGTTCGGTATTTTGGCCATATCTGGAGTTCTAGAAGTCCAAATGAGCTGAATTTTTTACACAAGAAAGCTGAGACAATTGCCTACAACTTTCATGTTTGCAACTGGCTCCAATTTTGACGTTATCAATGACGTTTTGGGCAGACAAGAGAAGATAAGGATTGTCACCAAGTCAAAAGTTGGTCACCCACTTATCAATTAGTCATCAAATCAATAGTTCCCAATTTTGGCCTATAAAAGGAGGCATTTGCCATGCATTTAGGCATCTTGGTTTTCAGATCAAGATCATGCTCTTGCTTTCTCTTTTTGTATTTTCATGATGCTTAAGTTTTCCTTTCATTATTATTAAGTTTATGTCTTTTATTTCTTTGTCTTTACTTAGTTAACTTTTATCTTATTTATGTTTTTATTTCATTTATTTATGTTTCTCTTCTTCATTATGTTTAGTTAAAGTTATTTTGTCAAAGTAAAAAGGTTACACTAATGGTGTAAGAATAAATATGGTGTAAACTCAACATGGACCTTAATGTTTGATACTAACATATTTTGTATTTGTAATCTTGTTCTCTTTTAATACTTTAAATGGTTAATCTAGATTTATGTTATACAATACTTGATATAACAAATACATGACACTCTCATAGCCTATACTGTATAGTATAACTAACACTTGAGCTATGAAAGGAACTTGATTTGTTGTTAATATAAGTTATAATCATGAATGTCTCGCTACATTTACAAGTATTAGCATTAATATATTAAATCATGACTTTTTATTCACCATAATACAGTGTTATTATAGAACACAAGAACCTAACATTGAAAGAAATGATGAATGCTATATTGATAAATTCAAATTACCTCAAAACTTAAGGGAGAAAGCTATTTTATCAGTTAATTATATTATGAATAAAATACCTCAAAAGAAATTGGACAACATATCATATGAGTTATGGAAGGGTCAAGTGACATCCTATAAATACATAAAAATATGGGGTGTTTAGCCAAAGTTATGGTTCCTAAAAAAATATAGACTTTATTAAATGAGATATCTCATTTAATTTGGAGGGTATGACGATGTTAATTGAATATCCAATACTAAAAATTCAAATTCTTTAAGTGGGTTTAACTTGCATAACTAGATCCACTATGAAGTTTGAGTTTATAACTTTAGACAAAATTAGAGAAGAAACAAAGTGGCTTTATAACTTTTATAGAGGATATTTAAAGTTGGTCAAAATATGCACTGACAATTTATATAAATTATGATAGCTAATATTTATTTGGTAAGGCATAAAATAGTATATATAACAATAAATCTTGACATATTTATCGAAGACACAATATTATAATATAGTTGCTCTTAGATGAGATTATCTTTGTTGACTATATAATGTTAAAGGATAATATCGTAAATCTGCTTATAAAATACTTAAAAAAGTGCAAGTCAATAAATCATCGAGGAGGATAGGATTAAAGCCAGGCATTAGAATTAAAAAAGAGTGGTCAATTAAAATTTATTCAAGATATTATGTGTCAAATCTGTGAAACCAATGAACACTCAACCAATGACTGTCCAACTTTGTCTTCTTTTAAGGAATGTCTTCATGAACAAGCCCATACTTTAAACAGTTTTTGAAGGCCAATCATAACCTATACTTATAAACTTACAACCTTGGTTGGAGAAATCACCTAAATTTTAGTTGGAAAAGTGATAATAATAATGCATAAACTTCACAACCACTGTTTTAAGCACACTATAATTTCCAAAATTCTCATGGAAATGTACCTGCATATGCTCCACCTCCTAGAAGAAATCTTCAGGAAACATTGCATGCATTCATTGAAAAACAAGAGATAATCAATACTCAACTTGCTCAAAGCATGACAGATTTTAAAGATCTTCTTGCAAAATCAACATATGCTCTCAGTTTTCAATAGAAAGGTAAGTTTCCATCTCAACCACAATAAAATCTCAAGGGGCAATATAATACAAATACAGGTAGTTCAGGAAGCCAACACTTGATTAATTCAAATCAATCATCACTCTTCGCAATGGTAAGGTTATTAAAAAACTCATTGATATGGTTCAGCCTTGTGACACAATCCAAGTAAGGTCAGATTCTGATTTAGGTGTAAAAAGCGCAACGATCAAGGTTTATAGCAACAATTATAACTCTCAATCCGACCATTGGATCGAACTAAAATTTTATCTAAACTCTTCAGATATGTTGTCCTACTATAGGTTAAAATTTCAGGTCAATCAGAGTTCGGGAAGGCACCATAATACTGGTAAACAGAGGCTATATGAATTTTGTTATTTACTTCCATTTGACTTGTGGTCTTCCTATTTGGTTGGAATTCTTTTCCTACAAGGATGTGGCAGGTGGTTTTGGGAATTTTCTAGTTCCATAATGATCTTTAATAAGCCGTAATATAATCTCCAAATATGGCAAGGATTCATTAATGTTTTAGAATCCTTTTCTTATAAGGATTCTTATTCATCCTAGCTACATAAGGAAAGAAAGGCTAGTTATTTAATGACATATTAGTTATTTTTATTATTTTATTTTTTTAATATTTAGGCTTAATTAAAACTTTGCTTTGAGTTAGGATCCAAGGCTTGTTTGGATCAGGTTATGGGTTTTTTAGTTTAGAGTTTTGGGGTTCCATAATGCATTATGCATTTTGATTAGTACTTAAAAGTGCATTTTTATCAAGGTTTTATATCATCATTTTGCACTTAAAGTATCAATAACTCCTTAACTAAAGCATGTTTTATAATAATATATCTAATAATATAAGATACCTTTAATTTATGGTAAATGTTCATTTTAAATGCAGGCCGATCACATAAAT